>NC_082685.1:70489956-70789956 GCF_949987515.2 Delphinus delphis | reverse complement strand
TAATTATAAAAGAACACCTTAAGCTACACAAACCCCTGAATGTAACAGAGCTGATTTCTTCTTGCAATAAGAAGGCAGAGGTAATATAGGCAGTAGCCCTCTAGCTTAAGTCAAAGTAGATAAATCAAGTCTATCTTTTTATTGTCTCTAAGAATAAGGAATAGCAGCCTGAGAGTGGGCGCTGGTACAGGACAGTGGGTCAGCTCACAGACCAGGAATGTAGCCACCAGGACTTGGGATCCTCGCTCTCCTGCCCTTTGTTTTCCAAGTCTTAATTTCCTCATCTGTAAAATCAGGGATGAAAAACATAATAGTTTTCTAACCCAAGCTATTAGAGAGGATTAAATTCGACAACATAGGTAAATTGTTAAGTATAACACCCAGCATGTTCTAAGTGCTTGATAAATATCAGCTTTTTTTTTTTTTTTTTTTTTTTTTTTTTTGCCATACGCGGGCCTCTCACTGTTGGGGCCTCTCCCGTGGCCGAGCCGAGGCTCCGGACGCGCAGGCCCAGCGGCCATGGCTCACGGGCCCAGCCGCTCCGCGGCACGTGGGATCCTCCCGGTCTGGGGCACGAACCCGTGTCCCCTGCATCGGCAGGCGGACCCCCAACCACTGTGCCACCAGGGAAGCCCTCAGCTATTATTTTGAAGCAAAGATTTTCAGAGGCACAAAAATACCTGAAAAAAGCAAGAAGAGAGTGGAGAAAAGGCCTGTCCTTGGATATCTGGAAAATCACCCCTGCAGAAGACTCTTCTGAGTAAAACACAAAATAAGCCATAGTAAGTGTGCTTTGTGCCTTATCTGTTCTGCTATCAGCTGCTCCCAGACTCCTGCAGCTGGAGTAGGTGAGCATTTCTGGAAACGTCCCCCGTTCCCTGTGCATTTAGACCTTCCAAGTTCCAGGCCACCAGCACCCAGGGCTAACCTCAGCTTCCTCCGCAAACAAACTCAAGGCAGCACAAAAAGCGTTACAGCCATGTTTCTAAACAAATAAGAACTGCCAAGCCTTGGTGCTGATATGAAATTATAATCAACGCATTCACGGATTGGTAGTATTTATCATGTTGTTAGCATTGTAAATTTGTACCATTGTAGATAGGAGTCACACAGCTTGGGGCCCTGTAACTTCACCTATTGTTTTCCCTGTGTTATGATAAATTTCCAGCAACACTTGATTAAAACTGCCAATTTGTTGGGAATAAAGAGAATCTCTCGACACCACCAGGACTAATGACGTCGTCCTTGCCAAAGGGGTAGTTGAATAATTGCACACGATTATTGCTCAGGCCTGGCGCTTTTCACATCAGTAGCAAAGCAATGAAGATTGATTCCCTTTAATTAATCATTCAAAAATAGCCCCCTCGTATCATTCCCTAAATAGGAGGGAGCGTGTTCCTACATTTTTCTTCCAAAAGGCGCCCGGATGCAATTGGTTCCCTGATGAGATATCAAAATATGTGTGCCTGTCTGAGATAGGAGGACCTTCTCTGTAATTGATTGTGGATCCTATTCTGATTCTTTATCCCCAGCCCTGAACTCTCTTTGTAATCTTAACAGCCTGGAGCGCATTTACATAGCTTTCATTAATTGTACTCTGGCTTCTCATTAGAAAGGGAGGCAACAACACTTACCTGATCCAATCTAGGCTTCATTCTGCATTCCTACTAACCTGATAGATGGGGTTCAAGTATTCCCAGCATTTGCTTGGAGGACCAAAGGCTCCACGGGACAGTATACTATAAGAAGGCATCGATATACACTATTATTTATTATTTGCATTGTTTGTTTCTCTCTTTTTCCAACAGTATCCAAATTTGGCCTTGTTTATATTTTTTAAAACACCAGTGTCTACTTTCTCAACTCAACCCTTTAAATTTAAGATACCGTTAAGTCATCTTAAAACGTTTCTTGGGGCTTCCCTGGTGGCGCAGTGGTTGAGAGTCCACCTGCCGATGCAGGGGACACAGGTTCGTGCCCCAGTCCGGGAAGATCCCACATGCCGCGGAGCTGCTAGGCCCGTGAGCCATGGCCGCTGAGCCTGCACGTCCGGAGCCTGTGCTCCGCAAGGGGAGAGGCCACAACAGTGAGAGGTCCGCGTACCGCAAAAAAAAAACCAAAAACGTTTCTTGTTTTTTTGTATACTCTTTCATTAACTTGACTGTTATCCGTCTTTGCTGTGGAAAAAGATTCTATCAGCAAAGTTGGTGGATGGTCTTCTGCACAAGAATTCTACTTGATGCTTTGAAGTGATGCAAAAGGAGGGCGATGGCACTGTTTTTCTAATTGGAAAGCAAAATTGTCAAGTAGGAAATGTCCAATTTGGGCACATCTCCGCTTCCCACAGCCTGCTCTTACCAACTGTTCCTCTCCCATTTGCAGAAAATATCATTTAATAAGTTTTTATATAATCTGATTTTTTTTAGTTGTACATCCAAATTCTTCATTTCACACAACAACCAACATTAGTCTCAATCTCAGAACAGTTTTAGTCAATATGATCTCTCCATCCTCTTAATAGATTTACAAGAGTGAACATATAGTCTCATTTCAAATATGTATTACGATATATTATGATATGCTTATAATACCAATGGTCCTCTATTTTAACGTCTCACAAAATCCATACTCATGACCACCAGGCAATGGTGGGAGGGGTGGAGAAGATGTGACTCACAAGAGAGTGAGAATTTTCTCCCAAACCCTCCTCTACCTTCCTTAGCAATCATCTCTATCACATGGCTGGTGAGGCCCGTCCCCATCCCTGGACTAGTGCTTTCTCATTATTGCTCAGGTGTATTCCAGGAAAAAAATGAAGATGGTCTTTAAAAGTGTAATGGCAAGAGAGACATAAAGAAGGGGCTGGATATGAGATTCACAGAAGGTCAAGTACCATATCAAATAAATAATTTAAAATTAAGCTAATATATTTCTGAAACTCATAGTATAAGTCTGCTAGGGCTACCATCACAGAGTACCAGAGTCTGGGTGGATGAAACAACAGAAATTTATTTTCCCACAGTTCTGGAAGCTAGAAGTTGGAGATCAAGGAGTGAGCAAGGTTGGTTTCTTCTGAGACCTCTCTCTTCAGCTTCTCAATGGCTGTCTTCTTCCAGTAGTTCTTCCTCTATGTCTCTCTGTGTCCAGATTTCCTCTTCTTACGAAGATACCAGTCATACTGGATTAGGGCTCACCCATATGACCTCATTTTATCTTAATTCCTTCTTTCAAGGCCCCATCTCCAAATGTACTGACATTTTGAGGTTATGGGCATTAGGACTTTAACATATGACTGCTGAAGAGACACAATTCAGCCCATAAAACTACCCCGTCCTCACTGGTTCTGCACCCAATGCACTGTGCTTAGCCAGTCACCTCCATAACCTGGCAGTGAGAATGTGCTTTCAAATGCACATGCTGGGTTAGAGCAGCTGGGTTAGAACCCCCCAGAGCAGTTCACGTGTTTCTATCAGGTCCTCTCAAATCAAAAAGGTACCAAACAAAGATGTAAACAAAAGCTTTTATACTCATGCATTTCTGAAATAGTAGCTCTTGTTTCTGGAAGAGAGGTTCAGGTCAGGGAGATCTGATGCAGACAGATTGGATCTAATAATATCAACAGCATCCCTGCAGCCTGAGAAGTACTCCTGGTTGCCCATATAGACAGGTCAGAGCAAACTGAGCCAGCTGAATACCTCCTCCCTTTTGTTTCAGCTGTGTTTTTATAGATTCAAAGAAAACCATTTTTACATATGCAAGCATTTTTATACTAAAGAAATGCAAAAGTCTCTCTCTCTCTCTCTCTCTCTCTCTCTCTCTCTCTCTCACACACACACACACACACACACACACACACACACACACACACACCATACACAATTTCAGGAAGTAGCCCCTTGCCTCTAACTAAACATAGCAGCAGGTGCCTGACTGCATTACCATGTTTTTAAGTCCTGAGGTAGCAACAACCAATAAGCAATATTCTAGGTGTAATCTCAAATTCTGTGCTGTTTTCCAAAAGAGCATTAGCCTTTAAGGTTCTCGTTAGGCGGCGTAAACTTTCTTTTGATTTGTCAGTCACTACCACCCCCTAGGTCTCGTCTCCTTCTGCCTTTCTGCTTCCGATGTTTCTCCCACCTGCAAGTCCTGGACAATGCTATGTCTATGTCATGCTATAACGAAAAATAAAGTACTTTCCAGCTTCCCAAATTGTCTCTTCTGGGAGCCTATTTATCAGAAGGCACAATACAAAAGAGAGGAAGTGCTGTAGGTAGATATTATAAATTCCACTGGGGTTTCAGAAGTTGAACCATCTATTCTAGCAAGAGATGTTTTCTATATATCTGCTGATTGCACATTCATTCTTTAATCTTTATACATGAAAAGCTACAAGCAGAAAGCCATGGACTAAAATTTGCACTGTAAATTGTTGAACATTTGCAACAGATATAGAAAATCACAGTGTAGAGCTGTTAAAGCTGGGAAAAAATAAATTGGAGTCACCACAGGAAATGAAGGTTTTACATAAGAACAAGGAGCCAGCCAGAGTTTTCACGTTCATTTTGTAATAAAGGAAATCATGATCCACATAAAGCCCACTTTGGGAAATTTACATTTTGATGGATACTACGCTTATAACAATTAGTATGAAATGTTCCTTGTTTCCTGTGACATGTTTCTAATAGACAGTCCACATGCAACTTTAGCAGAATGTAACTGCTAATATTTGAAGTGCAGGTAATTCCTTGGTCCTCATTTAAAATACCATAATGATCTCCTTGCTCCAGGCAGGCAAAAATAAAATCTCAATTCAAATAAAAGCAGGCACGGTTCCAGTTCAGCAACGATCATTTCGAGAATTAATGCCATAAAGCTTTTTTTTCCATAAAGTGCATCGTCAGCGTGGTGTAGGAGCAATAGCACCAGATTGCGATTCTGGTTCCCTGGATCCAAAATTGGCTTTTCCTTTACCAGGCTGTTTAACCTCACACACTTCACTTAACCTCTCTGGACAACAGCTTCCTCGTCGATACAAAATGAAATGGTTGCACTTACCATCTCTTAGGCCTCATTCGGCTTTAAAATGCTGGACTCTACAATCTAAGCAACCTGTGGAAATCCTTGTCACATTGAGAAATAAGTCTCAGAGGGGCCTGGCTTCACCACAATCTTAAACTCAAGGAAATGACAGAAATGCTGCAGTGACTAGGAATAGATCTTACAAACTGGCAGCTCTGTGCCAGATGTGGTCTTCAGAGCTTTGCCTGATGAACAAAGCATTTTAATTTAAAAAGAGAAACAAATAAAGAACCCTTTAGTCCTCCGGTCTGCCCCGTACCCTGCTTCTCTATCGTCCTCCTGCCAGCTAGAGATTGGCACTTGCCATCTGCCTCTTGAAGGATTAAGTCACTAGCCGCGGCAGCCGCTGACCTTCAACACACCCTGAAAGGAGTTCACAGGGTGGAGATCAGGAATGAGACACTCTGTACTCTGGGAAAAACTGGCAGAACAGACCTTCAGATAATCAGGTATTTTCAGGAGAAGATTTTATGAGCCCAATTCTTGCATCTCCTCACATCTAGAAAAGCACTAAAATCATTAACAGTGACATCTGCTCCTCGTGACCAGCAGCAAGTCTCTGCCAAAATGTGTGCCTGACTACACGAACCCCCTTCACTAAAATCATATATAATACTGACCTCTCCCTTGACCTCTTTGGAGCAGTTTCTCAGAACTATCTGAAATGCTGTCTCCCAGGCTCTAGTCCTCATTTTGCCCCAAACAACTTAAATCACAATTCTAACGTTGTACATTTTTTTTTCAGTCGACACTCCATCCAACCTAATGCATTCACTTAAGTCGGCTGCCTGACCCACCGGGGAATTTGCACTGATGACTTGGACCTGATACTCGTTCATTCTTTACGCAAATAATTGCTGAGCTCCAACTCTAGGTGTCAAACGCTGTTCTAAGTGTTGAGATTATAACAGTAAATAAAAGAGACAAGACTCCTGTAGCACCAACGACTAGTTGGGTTATTTTACTCTGAAGTGAATTTTCATCTTATTTGGAAATGGAAATAGATGAAACTTTTTCACGACTACCTTTGTTTCTAAAAGGCCTTAGATGACTCAAGATCCTGCGTTGGTTGTCACAGTGCCTGAGAAGATGCAGAGCTGTCATCGTAAACTTGATCAGGCACTTGAGCTTCAGAAATTATTTCTACGGCTCTCCCCTCTGCTTCTGGCAAAATTTCCCTCCTCCCACATCTCCGGGGTTTGAGAGTGTCTTACTGCATTGGCGATGAACAAGAATTCTAAGGCAGAAGGAATTAGATTCTTCTGTTTAACGTTCTGGCTCTTCTGCTGCCTTCTGCTCATGTCTTGTGTCATTTCTCCCTCACTCATCCTTCTGTCTCCATCCCAGTTCCCTCTCAATCCACTGCCAATCTCTGAGTGTGAAAAGTAAGGCGGGGTGTCAGGTAACAATGCAAATGCCCAATAAACAATTGGCTCCTTAAGTCCATCTGCTTATCTTTCGAGGTGGGAGGAGGAGTGAGACGGGAAATATTAAATCAACGCATTGATCCAACAGTTATCGTAGCAGGAAAAGAAACTAGGAAAAGAATAAATGAAACTGTGAAACCAACTGCCCACCAAGGTGAGGAGGAAAAAAACTGGTGAAAATTATTCACAGGTTTTTCTGTCCCATGACCTCACAGCTAAAAGAAAAACTGACGTGTAGTGCAAAGGATGCTGGAAGAACCATCAGGACACCTGAGCATTTCTCTAAACTCTAATATGCCAAGTCCTCACCAAGTCTTAGCTTCTTTTTCTAAACATGAAGAAAACTGGACTGTGCTGGTTCTCAGCCATGGTTGTACGTTAAAAGGACCTAAGGAGATTTTTTTTTTTAATGCCGACGCCTCTGTCTCATCCAGACCAATGAAATCAGAATCCTTGAAGGGAGAGCCCAGAAACAGAATGACTGCTCCCCAAGGGATTCTAACGTCCAGCCAAGGCTGAGAGCCACTGGCTTAAAATGTCCATCAAAACAACTTTTGTGTAGCTGGCACTAAATTAATGTTAGTTAAATTGAACTAAATGAGCTTAACATTTCTAACTCCAAAATTTTATAACTTTCATCCTTTGTAATAATTATATTTTGCTATACAAATCTTTTTTTGTCAAAAATATCTTTCTAATTTGTACTGAACTTTAGCGTTTCAACACAACTAAAACCAAACCAAAAGAAAAGAAAACAAAATGTAGATGATCCTCTAATCTGAGGATATGGAAGTCACTCCAAACAAATAAATAAATAAAGCATAAAAGGAGACCAGGGCTTCCCTGGTGGCGCAGTGTTTGAGAGTCCGCCTGCCGATGCAGGGGACACGGGTTTGTGCCCCGGTCTGGGAAGATCCCACATGCCGTGGAGCGGCTGGGCCCGTGAGCCATGGCCGATGAGCCTGCTCGTCCGGAGCCTGTGCTCCACAACGGGAGAGGCCACAACAGTGAGAGGCCCGCGTACCGCAAAAAAAAAAAAAGGAGCCCAGAATACATGTTTGTTGATTTGAAAAAAATCTAAAGATTCTGTATATCACAAAATATAAAATACCAATAATAAACTGGTGAAAATATTTGTACATACACGAAATATAAAGGGATGTTATCTAACTACATAAAGTCCTTTTACAAATGAATAAGTAAAACATAAATATCCTAACAGAAAAATGGGAAAAGTATGCAAACAAACTACACATTGTAGAAGAAATATAAAGAGTTAATAAACATTAACTAGTTTAAACTTCATAGTAATTCTATTTTGTTAGGGAATCTTTTTTGAAGAAATACAATTTAAATTAATAAGGTGGTATTTTCATCTAACAAATCTGAAGGATGTTTTTCTTTCAAGGAATGATCAGACAACCCATGAAGAGGCAAGGGCTGCTCTTTGTCTACGATCAGGGCAATGTTCTTACTAAAATAATCAGCCCCAAATTTGCAAACATACAATATGTGTCTGTTCGCTACTTAAATGTCTTTAACAGCCTCAAAAGTTTGTTCCATGTGAATGTTAACCATGGAATCATTTTTCCAAATATTTAGGAAGCTAAGCAAGCAAAGGTGGAAGTTTTTACCCCAAGGCAAGAGAGAGCAGGTCGAGGTAACTGAACCCAGATCTCAGAATTACATGCCTGCTGGGAGGGAGGTAAAACACATGAACTTGGGGGGAAGGAACAGTGAGGACAGGGGAATGGTTGACCTAAGAAATACCTACTCGGTACAAGGAAAGATAAATAAGAGTAACCAGGGACTTTCCTGGTGGCGCAGCGGTTAAGAAACCACCTGATATTGCAGGGGACCCGGGTTCAAGCCCTGGTCCGGGAAGATCCCACATGCCGTGGAGCAACTAAGCCCATGCACCACAACTACTGAAGCCCGTGCGTGTGCGGCAACAAAGACGCAATGCAGCCATAAATAAATAAATGACCTTTAAAAAAAAAAGAAAGAAAGAAATATGGGAACAGAAAGCCTATATATAAAAATAATAATAATAATAGTAACCGAAAACCTTTTCCATTTTCAAATCTTTCTGGATTAGGATGACTTCATGGCATCCAGAAGGCAAGAATCAAGAACTGTAAATGATGAAATGAGAATGGTATTGACAGTGTTTATGAAGAACCAAACACAGGATGAAAAAGTCTTCGTATGGTATTAATACATTGCCTTAAAAAAAGAAAATGCATTTGCAAACATCTCATTGAAGCTATAAGGGAAAGAATGCATCCATTGAATTAAGGGTAAATTAAAATTATTAACTTTGGTGGGGTTTTGTTGTTGTTTGTTTAACTATTGCTCTGTGGGATATGTAAGCAATTACTTAATTTTTTTTTTCCCCTTGAAACATTTCAGATGTGGCTACCATGGATTTTTCTACTCACAGGGCTTTCTTTCACAACCTTCAAAACAGGCAAGGCTTCTCCAGGAAGTGTACCAATTTCATACTGCTTCTGGGTCATTCCAGGGCTTCAGTTTCTATCACCTTGAGGAGAAGCTCTTTCTCAGTCTTCCAGAGCTAAGTCCCATTTACTCACACCCCTTACTTTTCTCTTAACCACAAAGTGAGAACGCGAGCCAAACTAAAGCCATGTTTTACCTCAAGATTATACTGATTTAGAGGTTGAAGCCTTTCCTGAGTAGCACTGCTACTGGACCCTCTCTAACAACCATCTCTCTTTTAACAGTTTAAAATTGTTGGGAGTTATCAGTTTTTTAAAATGGCTTAAATTATAGATAGGGAGGGAGGGAGATAGACAGACAGACAGACATAAAGAATGTCATGTCTCCCCAGTTATCACCCACAAACCCTGTTGATAAGACAGAGCTGAGTTTACTGCTTACCACAGTGAGGGAGAATACCACCTCAAGAGAGCTTTGGTGGTGTCTCAGGGGTGGAAGCAAGATCAGAATTTAGTTAGAATTGGAAGTTTGCGTTAAATTAGGTCTTTCAGTGTGGGGACTCCATTAGGATTGAGTACGAATCATGATATAACAGTTTAGGATTGGTGTGTAGGGAAAGAAAAACTTTTCATCTATTCTCTCAAGTTTAGTGATTGAGGCCTGCAAATTAAACTGACAAAAGACAGATTAGCAGGAGGAAAGATTTATTTGTACAGGATGCCAAGGAAAGAAGTACCTGGCTCACTACATGGTTAAAGTAAAGGCTTATGTACCTAACTTAGTAGAGGAGGGGGAGAGGGGAGAAAAGGCTTCCTGGGGGAAGAATAAATAGGTTTGTTTAGGAAAGACACAGAGCTTTCAGGATAACAATCAGGAGATAAGAAAGCTTATGATAATGTTCATCTATACAGTATGAGGGGGTCTTTCTTTCTCCTTCAGGGCCATAAAATTTCCCCAGACAAGGGATTTGGGGTAGGTTTTATTCCCATTCCCATTTTCCCCTCTGGGAGTAAATCTGCCCAAAGGAAGGCATTTATGGCAGTGCTATTTTCCAAAAGTTGTTGCTTTTAGTCAGATAAGGGAAAATCTGAGACAGCTTCTCTCTGCCTCTGGTGATTCTCAATTATCTTCAGCTCAAAATAATCCTTATGCCAAAGTGGCATATTTGGGGTGACATATTCTGATCTCCTTCAAGTGGAAACAGCGAGGCAAGGAATTCAAAGAATCTGGGACTTTGTAAACTGTTGATACTTTCCATTGAAGAATTGATGTCTTTTTGGAAAATTCTTATAATGAACAATCAAGTTTTCTGCCTGTGCAAAATTCTCCTAGAAGGGTAAAGTTACCTTATTTAAGACAATAGAAAAGTCAAGTCCTATTAATGTAGAGAGTAAGCTCTGTGGGTTAGGTAGTTTAAGTCTTTGGTGTGCATGTGTGTGTATGTGTGTAGCTGAGATGTAGGAGATACTGAACTACTCAACAAATGTTATTTCTTCTCAAATCTGTATAAACAGTAATATTTGCAGAAAATATCGTAATTGCCTATTGATTTGAATAAAGCAAAAGTACTGCGCCTGTATTCAAGACTCTTAACCTTGTGTACCTCTATTATAACATTTTTTCTGGCAACCCAGAGTACTCAAGTCCCCACCACTTTCCTTTCATTTTAAATTATCTTTTCCCCATGTGCCTAAACAATTTTTTTTTAACTGGTTGATTATCACACACAAAAAAATTATCATTAAACAAGTATAAGAAAAGCTGAGTAAAATAAAGTTTAACAAATTTCTTTACTCAAGGACTCCTCGGGGCCTTTTGGAATTTTTTTAAGGCAAGCAATTGGTATAATATATTTTACCAAATTTATTAGACTACAGAACACTTTTTTGAAGTCCATTTCACATGACTAATTCTCCAAGAAATATAACTGAAGAAAAAATGGTCTAAGTCCTACCTACTCCTCAAGCCCTAGCTCAAATACCTCATTAATGGAGTCTTCCTCCAAATCCCTATGAGATACTGAACGTGAGACAGACTACTGATTCATAGGGATTTTATTATAACGATAACTGTAGTTTTTATTTCAAATTTAAGTATTTTTCTCATGAGTAATATTGCTCATATTAGGAAATGTTAGAAAATATTAGGAAAACAAAATTAACCTTGTTACTATCTAATGAATATTAATATTCTAGACTAGACCTGATGAGAACAATCAGAAAAGTCTAGGTGTTCCATAAGCTCCTGAATGAATGCATGATAGCTACTATGAGAATATGTGAGGAGAATTATTCAAGCAGAGTTAAGCTACTGCTTTGTCAACTAATACTGAACTTGTATGCACAATGAGGACAGCTGTCAAATCAAAATTAATTGTATTTAAAATGAAAGAATGTTTACACACCAAACAATCGTCAACCACAAATACCCACCATTCCTCTTCCCATCCCTTCCCTTTTTTAAAAAAACAGTTCCTCCCTCCCTCCCTCCGTCCCTTTCTTCCTTCATCAAAAAGGCACAGGCAGGCCTGAACAAGGAGGACACCAGAGTAAGCAAGCCTGAGCCAGGATCGGGGCCAGCAGGGGGTCTACGGGAGGGGAAGGGCAGAGAATGGTACCACACAAGGGCAGATGGACAGGCTAAATGTAGGGATATTAAAATAATGGGAGCCAGAATTCTCCCAGTTGGACAAGTGATGGAAGCATGGAAAGGAAGAGGCTAGAAGGAACCTGTGGTGTTGGTTTGGAATTGGAGAAATCAATGTAAATTCAAAGTTGTCAATATAGATAAATAGATATAAAATAAATACACTTGTAAACGTGCATATATATGGTTTCCAAAGATCACCCTGAACGTGCCAGAGCTCTTTGAAAACATGGATGATTCTTGCAGCACGGATGATTTTGGCACAAGAGGAGCCTGAAATATAATGTGGTACCAGGAAATGGTCATAGAATAATGGGGTCATATCAAAAAGACATAGAAGCAAACTTGAAGGAGCTCCCACTGGCCAAATCTGGAGAAAACTGAGCATCAGAATAAATAATGATAGGGATGGATTATAACCCATTGAATAATAAAAGAGTTCTCAGGAAATCTGACACACAGAATCTATGTGTCAACACTGATATAAATAAATAAATTAAAAGCCACATAAATAAAAGAGACAGCTATTCCTTATAACAGAAAGTCACCTCATAAAAATATATACTGAATAAAAGGGAATAATAGCATTAGAAAACCATCTTTTGGCAACCATTATAATGAAACATCAGAGGATGTTAAAACTAATGAATGAACATGTGGTGAGGAACAGAATTCTACATGGTCTTAAAGTCGCTGCCCACAAAATATTTGTTAATCCATATTTTTTTTTAAAGTAACTTACAGTGGAGAAACCTGGCAGACGTTACGTAAACCAAATGATAAATGTAAACACCACCACCCGTGGGAAAAATAAACATCACATATCACTCAATAGGATATAACAAAAAGAGCACATCATCTGTAATATTCCAGCCAAAAACATATTACCAGGATCTAATCATAAGGAAACATCAGCCAATCCCAAAGCAAGAGATGTTCTGTAAAATGACTGGCCGATGATCTTTAAAATTGGTAAAGTCATAAAAATCAATGACATACTAAAGAATTATTCCAGATTAAAGAGAATAGAGAGACGTGACAACCAGGAGCAACTCATGATGCTGGACTGGATCCTCTGTTACTAGAAGGACACTGCTGGAAAAATTGGCAAAAGTTGAATCCAGTCTCTGAGCACAGGGGGAGGAGTGCTGTGTATTATTCTTGCAACTTTTCTGTAGTTCTGAAACGTGTTACTTTTCTCCCCCAATTAGAGTTATTTACCTGTTGTCTCCTTTTCTAGTTCATCAGCTGTTTGACTTCCAGATTCACAGCTGGCTCAGTTTGCTACCCCTCCACAGTGCCTGCAGCACAGCAAACCCTCATAAATATTTGCAGGAGACGTGGAGGGAGGGAGGGGGAGGGGGGAGGGGAGGGGGGGAGGGAGGGAGGAGGGAGGGAGGGAGGAGGGAGGGAGGAGGGAGGGAGGGAGGGAGGGAGGAGGGAGGGAGAGAGGAGGGAGAGAAGGAAGAAGGAGTGAGGGAGGAGGGAGAGAAACTAGCCAAAGGTAGACATGTTACCTCCTCTGCCACACAATTCAGTTGGGCTAGGTTCCTAGATGACGCTGGGCTAGATAATGATTGCAGAAAATTCTATCCTTGCTTTACTTAAAGTGTCTCTGGAGGAAAGAAAAATCATTGAAGTGTGTTTTTGGACCAGCTTGTCATTAAGCTGGAAAAAGCCATTTTGTTGCCTTAATTAGTTTTATTGTTTTGACATTTTAGCTTTTTAAAGGCTTTGTGCTGGAATTCAAGTACAGTATTTTATTGCCATGGAGTCTATTTTAATGAATGATTATTATACAAATGAACCTGCTAATAGGATCCTTTTTTTCCAGAAAACAAACAAAATCCACACAGAAATGCTGAAGGGCCCTACTTCATACTAAACCTGCAAGTTGCTGCTGTCTTCCTTAAAAACAAAACAGGACCAAAAAAAAAAAAAAATTGGTTCTGCTACAAAAATCTAAATGGAAGTTTTGGTAAATTGACCTATTAGTAATGCCAAGTATTTAATGATGAGACCTTCTCCACTTCATTTTTTTTCTCAGATTATAAAACTAATGAAATAAAATAATGCTAGTAAAATAATGCATTAGCCTAGGATCCTCAGTTTGTTCTGAGCAATCTTTTAGGTACACTGATTCTTGGCCTTTTCTGTATGAATATCCTGTCCTCAGTGGTTATGCCTTGAATAGGCTGCCAACCACACAAAACAGAAGATCTCGCTCCTGGAAGAAATGTGCCACCCATTTCTCATAAACAAGGATAGCATTTGTAGGAGCTAAACCTCCCTTGGACTTCAATGAATGTGGTATCACCACTTCCTAGGGGATGCTGTGGCATATTACCCAGCAGGATTCCAGTTACAAGAGCATGGTAAACAATTAGACCTCATTTACATTTTACAATTAGGTTTCACTTACATTTTACTGTGATTTTTACACGCATCAAAGGCTTTATTTCACATTTTTACTAAATCCACAAACCGTGAATTGAAGCATCCCACACTTTTGACATGTTATTCCACGTGCTAAATATCGGTCATCTACATTTGGTTGAACAAAGGCTAAGAATTATATAAGAGTGCTCCCAAATTGAAATGAAATGACTCTGAAATCTAAGAGCTGAGCTAAATCATTTACACAGCTTCATAAAAGCCTGAGAGATGAAATGCAAATTTCCTCGGGTGTTAAATAAAATATGTTTAACTCATGTCATGTATTCTAAAGGTCTCCCTGGATAGATTTCTGAAGGTCTGTCAGTTTATTAGGGCACAGATGATATCCATCAATTGGAAATCAATACTTACTGCTGGGTTCTAATTATAAATTATTGGGAAAATGCAGGTAGTAAACAGGCAGGGCATTTCTTGCTCATAATTTGAAATAAAATTCTTTTGATTTCCAGTATGTGAATTGAGAGATTTTTTGTTGTTGTTCATATGTATTTGCTTTTAATCTTAAACTTTTTTTTCAAGGTTTGGTTGTCAGAGGAACAGTTTCTCTCTATGGATTGTTGCATTTTAAATTCCGGAAAACAGTGCTCTCCAAATCCAATACGATGATGTTCACAGCGAAATAACAAGCATTTACATTTTATTGGTACAAATTGGAAGAAGTTTTTCTGCCTCTTTTCTTTCCTTTTCATGGTCACTTTACTCCGGAACATACAGCAGTGCGCCTGCATTAGCCTCTTAAAACACTTTCCATACAGAATTTCAATTGCTTTTCTTTTTCAAAGTGCCTTATCCTGCATTTATGCCTATATAATAAAGCATGTCTCCTTCCTTCTTGTAAAGTATATAAAAGAATTTTGCACTCAGCAAAATAAACTGAAACTTCACACAGAGAAGAGGTTCTTTTTTACATGGGATGTCTCACTGCTCCAGGAAAATCTGCCACTAATGTTATTTACAATGTAGTTATTCAAAAAATTGGCTTTGTTTGCCTCGTCAGCAGAGGAGAAAGTTTGCACGTCCAGGACTAATTCTTTACACTCACCGTTTGCATTAGATTCTGGGAGCTTTCCCCAGTTACTTGCTATTGATTCATGTATGCCTTCAGGCCAGTATTTAGTTGGTGGTCACATACCAGGAACCAGGCACAAATATGACCACCTCCGCCCTTACGGTACCCAGAGTCCAGTAGTGAAACATGACAACAAAGAGTGACATGCATTGTGGCAAGGAGTAGAAAAGGCGTATTTGGGAATATCTTCAAAATGTCACACACAAAGTACTATATTGCAGGGTAATCTGGCAGGCAGTCTTTCCACTATACAAACTGAAAATCAGGGAAGGTACAGAAATCTACAGTGTACTCTCCAATCTCCCTGCTAGTCTATTAAGAAGAGGTGAAGACAAAACAAACAAAAAAACCCCAGAGACTCAAATTAGAGGGGTGGCCACGCACCACCTCAGGAGAACTGAGGACACAGGACTACAGCCTTCACCCAAGCTCTGCAGAAGTGCAATCAGCAAGTCAGCGACTAAGTCAGACCTAGAATATCCTCACATGCAAGTAAGTTACCTAAGATCCTCTCTCTTATTTTTTGGCTTCAAAGAAGACCAAAAGTCTCAGGAAGTTATGAAAAGTTATTTTTAGTGCAGGTGCAAATATTAATTCTACTCACATAGTCAAATATTAATAGAGAGATTTCAGGTGCAAAAAATAAAAAGGAGAACAGTTCAGCCCATCAGTTCATAGCTCTAACCGACTGCCCCAACATTTTACTGTACGTTGTAAAAAATCCACATCCACACCCACACATATACTACACACACATGCACATGTATACATATCAAACACACACAAAGACACACACACAGGCATTATACCATATACAGAGACACAAATACACCTACACAGACTATCACTTAAAAATAGCATCCTGGGGGCTTCCCTGGTGGTGCAGTTGTTGAGAGTCCGCCTGCCGATGCAGGGGACACGGGTTCGTGTCCCGGTCCGGGAGGATCCCACATGCCGCGGAGCGGCTGGGCCCGTGAGCCATGGCCGGAGCCTGTGCTCCGCAGCGGGAAAGGCCACCAAAAAGAAAAAAAAAAAAAAGCATCCTAATGATAATAAAAAAGTAGGCAGTCTCTAATTTCACTACCCTTTCACATACATTATTCCATTAATCTTTACCAGCTTTCCTCTTCGTTGATTTATCCCAAATTACTGAAAACCCCAATACAGTGCCTACATCCCCAAAGTCCATGTTATTTTCCTACTCCTATGTCTGCTCTGACACTGGGTGACATTTTCACTCACTATGACTGTAATGGAAAAGCAAATAAACTAGAAAATAAAAGTTAAAGGTCTAATGAAAGGAATGCTAGAACAGGAAATACTACAAGGGTTAAAGAACCCAAACCACAGAGTTCCTCTTGGGACCATTTTAGAATTGTTTATTCTCCTGCTGATGCATCGTGGCAAGACTCATTCAAGCCATCTATGGTTGAATGGAACATTTCTGCTACCCACCTTTTTAAGCCATAGGCAAGGAAGCTCCACCCTCATGACCCTTGTATGGGAGTCCAAATCAAGTTTCTTAATGCTAAGTTTAAGATTTTGTCTTGTATACAAAAGTACAGGAGAAAGAAAACTTTGGTATCGGTCCCAGACCCATCTCTTAGTGGTTGTGAAATACTGCATATGAATTTTATCTGAGTCTCAGTTTCCTCATATATAAATATCATGTCTATCCACCTTTGAGTTTTGTAATTTGCATCAGCGTGTGTATATCAAAATAAAATAATGGACAAGAACACTTTGTGAAGGGAGGGGGAAAAAAACCCTTTTTCTTCTACCCATTTTAGGTTCTCTGGCTGGGGCCCTGTAAATCAGAATGACAAAAGGCAGATTCATGAGAGAAAAACAAACATAAGTTTATTAACATGTACATCACGCATGCTCTTGGGAGTACCCAGCAATGAGTAAAGGGGTGGCTAAAACTTGGACTTATGTAGTATCTTAACAAAAGATTAATAAATTTTTAGAGCAGGGACAAGACAAAGGAAAAGGACTTTGAGCTTCAAGGGACAGTAAACTGTGGGAAGACAAATATATGGGGAAACTAATGGTAGATGAGAGCTAGTCTTAGCGAGGTTTGTTATGTAGTTTCCTCTGGTATTGTCTCTGGGCTAAGGGTCTAAAGTTGTCTCTGGTGATTAACTTCTCTTCCTGGTAGAAAGGAGCAGGGGGCACTTTGCAAATTTATATCCTGCTTTTAAGCAAATAGAGGGAGGACAGAAGAAACGCTTTTTCTTATATCTGCTTCTTCTCAATTTCCTTCAGTTCAAAATAATCCTAATGCCAAAGTGGCATATTTTGGGGTGGCATATTCTGCTACATTTTCAACTGTATGGGCTGTAAGGTACTTAAAAATTTTAAGTGCATTATTGTTACCCCAATCACGTTATCATCGCTCAGTAAAAACAGTGCCGAAATATGTATAAATCTATGTCAGATCTAAACAGAGAGAAAGAAATGAGCATAGTCTTACCCCATGCAGGTTTACATTCTGATTAGGTTAAATCCTTCCTCTATAGTATATTTCACTTTTCTCTGACCCACTATTTCAGCCTATCCTAGAAATGCTCATTTATCAAAGGGTTTTAGGGCTACAGCAATTTTGCAGCCTTGAAAAGAAGTACTTTCTAGAGCACACTCAGTTTTATTAAAATGTAGCTTTTATATGTTTACATGAACAAGCATTAACCTTATCGAGCAATAGGTGGATTGTGTCGTCAGTTGACACATTCCTCTTTTTTTCTTCCTCCATAAGTTCATCCTTCGTGGAGCATGATATGGTTCTTTCCATTCTTCGTCACAAGTATAATGATTTTTTTTTCCCTCTGATCAGATACTCGAGCTTACAAATTAGACATGGTGGCAGTTTTCCTCCATCTGGCATGTAAGCGAGAGATTTGGCAAATGCAGGTTTTATATTATTCAGTGGTGAGCTCGACAGTCTTGCAGAGTCAGAAATGGCTACAGTAGATTCAGCTGCCCTGTCACATCAGATGGAAAGTCTATCATTGTTTGTGATCTGCTGAGGACGGAGGAGTCGGCATTGTGGTATTACATTCTCCGGTTGAAATCAAGCGATAGAAATTTATAACTTTCCCCAGGTATCATTTATCTAGCTGTAGTAGTGTCTATGGAAAGGGTTACTCAGCCTTGAAGGGTTGCATTTCTACAATGCCTAAATGCAATGAATCTCCAGTCACAGTAACCACAACTGCACAACGCTTCACATGGCCCATCAGATCGGCTCTGTGCTGCATATATGTGGCGGATGAAGTTGGAGCAAGAATGACTTTTGTGAATTACACAATCTGGTGAATTACATTCAATGGTAAATCGTACAGTGACAGTGAGACATAAGTCAAGAATTTTCCTGTGGAGGGCTCCATCTCTGGAATATATTGCACATACTTATTTGAGGCCCTATTTCCCCACAAATGGGAGTTTAAGTTTAGAAAAATCCTTAGGATCAATCATCTAAAAATAGCTGGAAATGTGAACAATGATCCTGGCTCAAAGATCTCCACCACAGATTAGTAATAATAACAGAAAATGGAAAGGGAAATGTCCAACAACATGGGAATACTCTGCATATACGGTGAGATATAATGGTGCCCTTAAAAAACATTTATAACAATTTTAATGGTAAAAATGCACATCATTAAGTTAAATAAGCCAGGATATAAAACTGTATGTATGTTATAGCTTTAACTATGGAAAAAATCTGTAAAACACTGGAAATAAGATACACTGAAATATGAGTAATAGTTATTACTGATAGCAGAAATATTAGTGGTTGTTTCTTTTCCTCCATATGTTTTTCTATATTTTTCATTTTTTTTTCCTACAGTAGACATGCATGACTTTTAAATTCAGGGGGAAAAATGAACAGATTAAAATAAAGTCTTTTAACTGACTTTTATGGGGATTGGCTGGTGGGACTTTTTGTATCCTTCTTTTAAAAAATACCCTTCCGTAAATTTTTAAAAGGTAACATGCTCTTTGAGGTCTTTCTTAAATTAAAAAAAAAAAGGATAGGACACGAACAAATGAGCCCTACATTGCTACTTTTTCCAATTTCAAGGGGTAAAAAAGAACCATTTCCTTTCCAGTGACCCATATTTTCCCCCTTCACCGTGCATCTCTGGTCAGTGGGTTCTGGCCCCCAGGCAGCAGGCAATCCTGCTACGTATTGATTGACCCATCACTCTGACCTGAGGCAGCCTGGGAATTCCTGACCTGTTCTATTCATTTTATTAATCATCAAAACTTTGGCTCTGAGACATGTTGCTATTGAAATAATTTCACCTGTGGGGTTCATTTTGCTTTCATCATTAACTTCAGCTTTCAATCTTTTCCCCTTTATCCCCATCAGAAAACTTTTCAAGCCTTCAGTCTGGCTTAGACATTAGCACTGAGGCCTGTTGGTTCAATTAGCCTCTGTGCTTCATTATGCTCCATGACATAATGACATAAAGTGATTTGCCCCAGTGTACTCTGAAGTGACTTGCTGGTGTGGTGCAGCAAGGCAGCAAGAATTTTTGAGAAGCCACATTCTTGTTGGTATCATACTTTTAAAAATACCATATGTCTCACTGATTTTGCAAAAAATTCCGTTTCTATATGGCTAGCTCCACCACCAGACAAACATATGTACTTGTGAGACCTTCAAGATGGTGGAGGAGTAAGACACAGAGATCACCTTCCTCCCCACAGATACATCAGAAATACATCTACACATGGAACAACTCCTACTGAACATCTACTGAATGCTGGCAGAAGCCCTCAGACCACCCAAAAGGCAAGAAACTCCCCCACGTACCTGGGTAGGGCAAAAGAAAAAAGAATAAACAGAGACAAAAGGATAGGGATGGGACCTGCACCAGTGGGAGGGAGCTGTGAAGGACGAAAGGTTTCCACACACTAGGAAGCCCCTTCGCGGGCAGAGACTGCGGGTGGCGGAGGGGGAAGCTACGGAGCCGCGGAGGAGAGCACAGCAACAGGGGTGCGGAGGGCAAAGCGGAGAGATTCCCGCACAGAGGATCGGTGCCGACCTGCACTCACCAGCCCGAGAGGCTTGTCTGCTCACCCGCCGGGGTGGGTGGAGGCTGGGAGCTGAGGCTCGGGCTTCGGAGATCAGATCCCAGGGAGAGGACTGCAGTTGGCTACGTGATCACAGCCTGAAGGGGGCTAGTGCGCTACAGCTAGCTGGGAGGGAGTCCAGGAAAAGGTGTGGACCTGCCTAAGAGACAGGAGACCACTGTTTCAGGGTGCACGAGGAGAGGGGATTCAGAGCACCGCCTAAACGAGCTCCAGAGACGGCCGTGAGCCATGGCTATCAGCGTGGACACCAGAGACGGGCATGAGACGCTAAGGCTGCTGCTGCAGTCACGAAGAAGCCTGTGTGCGAGCACAGATCACTATCCCCACCTCCCCTCCCGGACCTGTGCAGCCCGCCACTGCCAGGGTCCCGAGATCCAGGAACAACTTCCCTGGGAGAACACATGGTGCGCCTCAGGCTGTTGCAACGTCACATTGTCCTCTGCTGCCGCTGGCTCGCCACACATTCCATATCCCTCCCTCCAACCTCCCACCCCCAAGTGAGCCAGAGACCCCTAATCAGCTACAACTTTAACCCCGTCCTGTCTGGGAGGGGAACAGACACCCTCAGGTGACCTACACACAGAGGCAGGGCCAAATCCAAAGCTGAACCCCAGGAGCTGTGTGAACAAAGAAGAGAAAGAGAAATCTCTCCCAGCAGCCTGAGGAGCAGCAGATTAAATCTCCACAATCAACTTGATGTACCTGCATCTGTGGAATACATGGATACACAACAAATCATCCCAAAATTGAGGCTGTGGACTTGGGGAGCAACTGTAGACTTGGGGTTTTCTTTCTGCATCTAATTTGTTTCTGGTTTTATGTTTATCTTAGTTAAGTAGTTAGAGTTTATTATCATTGGTAGATTTGTTTATTGATTTGGTTGCTCTCTCCTTTTTTCTTTATATATATACATATTTTTTTTCTTTTTCTCTTTTTGTGAGTGTGTATGTGCATGCTGCTTTGTGTGATTTTGTCTGTACAGCTTTGCTTTTACCATTTGTCCTAGGGTTCTCTATTTTTTTTTTTACTACTTTTTAATAATTTTTTTATTTTAATAACTTTATTTTATTTTACTTTTTTCTTCCTTTCTTTCTCTCTCTCTCTTTCTTTCGTTTTTTCTGAGCCATGTAGCTGACAGGGTCTTGCTGCTCAGGTCAGGTGTCAGACCTGTGCCTCTGAGGTGGGAGAGCCAAGTTCAGAACATTGGTCCACCAGAGACCTCCCAGCTCCAGGTAATATCAAACGGCAAAAGCTTTCCAAGAGATCTCCATCCCAGCGCTAAGACCCAGCTCCACTCAACCACCAGCAAGCTACAGTGCTGGACACCCTAAGCCAAACAACTAGCAAGACAGGAGCACAACACCACCCATTAGCAGAGAGGCTGCCTAAAACCATAATAAGGTCACAGACACCCCAAAACACACCTCCGACACGGTCCTGCCCACCAGAAAGAAAATATCGAGCCTCAGCCACCAGAACACAGGCACAAATCCCCTCCACCAGGAAGCCTACAAAAACCACTGAACAAATCTTAGTCACTAGGGGCAGACACCAAAAACAATGGGAACTACGAACCTGCAGCCTCCGAAAAGGTGACCCCAAACACAGTAAGTTAAGCAAAATGAGAAGACAGAGAAAAACACAGCAGATGAAGGAGCACAGTTAAAACTGAACAGACCAAACAAATTAAGAGGAAATAGGCAGTCTACCTGAAAAAGAATTCAGAGTAATGATAGCAAAGATGATCCAAAATCTTGGAAATAGAATGGAGGCAATACAAGAAACGTTTAACAAGAACCTAGAAGAACTAAAGAGCAAACAAACAATGATGAACAAAACTATAAATGAAATTAAAGTTTCTCTAGAAGAAATCAATAGCAGAATAACTGAGGCAGAAGAACGGATAAGTGACCTAGAAGACAAAATAGTGGAAATAACTACCGCAGAGCAGAATGAAGAAAAAAGAATGAAAAGAATTGAGGACAATCTCAGAAACCTTTGGGGCATTAAACGAACCAACATTTGAATGACAGGGGTCCCAGAAGAAGAAGAGAAAAAAAAAGGGACTGAGAAAATATTTGAAGAGATTATAGTTGAAAACTTCCCTAATATGGAAAAGGAAATAGTCAAGTCCAGGAAGCACAGAGAGTCCCATACAGGATAAAGCAAAGGAGAAACACACCAAGACACATATTAATACAACTACCAAAATTAAATACAAAGAAAAAATATTAAAAGCAGCAAGCGAAAAGCAACAAATAGTATACAAGGGAATCCCCATAAGGTTAAGAGCTGATCTTTCAGCAGAAACTCTGCAAGCCAGAAGGGAGTGGCAGGACATATTTAAAGTGATGAAAGGGAAAAACCTACAAGCAAGATTACTCTACCCAGCAAGGATCTCATTCAGATTCGACAGTCCTTCCTCTAGAAGGACTGAAACAGGGTAGTTATATGAATCTTGATGGTAGAGAGTAATGGGTCCTCTCTCCAGAGTGTTGCCGCCAGAAAGAAACAATTCCCCCACCCCGTGCCATTTCACTTGAGACTCAAATTCACAAGAAAGAGAATGGGATTGGCTTGGCTTGAGTCACATGCCCATTCCTGAATGAATCCAGGATGAGGTGAGAGATGAGAGAGTGGAGTACTTTCTCTCTGATTGGCTAAGTCTCAGTCTTGGACTCATACTTGAGGTTGATAAACTCAGGGTCATGAACAAAATGGATTCCCTACAAGAAGGAGATACTGTGTCACCAGAGAAAGGGGAAGGGATGATAGAAGGGCCAGCTTAATCAACCCCCACTACAATATCCAGCATGGTACTTATCTCTTTGTATTTTATTTTGTCGTTTATATGTCTAACATATGTTTATACGTCTTGCCAGAATTTATATTGCTTTAAACTATGCCTCAATGTCTATTTGCATATGAGAAACATAGAGCTCTCTCAATAAGCATTTTTTAATTGCTAGTTTAAAGTATTATCCATTCAAGATGTACTGGCAGGGATCTTCTAGTAATATTGCCCAATTTTTTGAAGTGATGATATAAATTGCAGATAACATGTTAGGACAAGTGGTTTATCAAAGCACATCAAATCACTCCAAGTGGGGATTCACAAACTTAGGGTGGGAAGGAAAGAGAGTTCACTTTCAGTCTCTTTCCTCATCCTCACATTCACCCCATCACCCCCACCCTACATGTGACACGTTGAGAAAAGGACTTTTCCACAATCTAGAGGGTTTTATTTCAGCGAGACTTGAATCTTATGGTTTGAAATATGCTCTGAGATCCTTAGTGCGAGAATTAAATGTACATCAACTAGGAGAATGGCTGGATAGCACAGCCCCGCAGAAGACAGGCTGTGGAGTCATAATTCCCACCTGACACGCTGACTAGTCAGTATGTGAAATGGGAATAATAATATCTACTTCAAGGCTGACATGAAGACTAAACCCAATAACGTTTATAAGGTCTTAGCATAGTTTATGACGTATGATAGAACTCAATAAACAGGATAGCTTTTATTAAATCTGATCTGCCATTAGATTTGATATGTGAATATTTCCTGGGGATTTTTTACAATAGCCACACATTATAAATAACCTAGTAGAATAATCATGTTGGAATCTTTGCTACTTTGCTAGCTCTGATCCCATTAGCAATGTACTATCAGTCTAATGAATGATCACCATGCTATCCCTGACACAAATATTAAGTTTTGCCTTTTAGCCCTGGGCCCTTTGTTCCTGTGTGCATTAACTTTGTACTCTTATAAAGTTATTTTCTGTCATTCCTTATTTTTGCTCCTTTACGTGATTTTACACTAATAAGACCTCCTTGCACTTAGCAACCTTGCCATGAATGTTGATTTATCTTGTATCACAGTTTGGACAAGCTACTGCCCAGTAGGCTTTGAAATTAAGCTGTAAAGATTAAAAACATACAGTTTGCAAAACTTCTACAATCACTGCCTATCTGCGCTCCTTTTCTACTTTTCTCTTTTTCCTTTTGCATTCTTTCTGTCCCCCATACACCTGAGGGAGGGGCTAGACATGGGAATCATGCCCACATAAGTGTTCCCTGAGTCTCTAGCTCCTGGGACTAAGAGAACAAGAATGACATCACCTGCCATGGCTCTCCCTGGACTATGTCAATATGGGGCTAATTTAGGGTGCTCTGTAGACATTTATAAATGTGCCAGGTCAACAAATTATCTCATCTTACCCTTCCCTTATGCCAGGTCTTTCTGAGAATGTTCTAAAGACCTCCAGAATGAAAGGATAAAATTTAAACATAGCTTTTCTTAACTCCTTGAGAAGCCTGTCATCTTATTATCAGTTGAATGGTGATACTGTTAGCAACATTATGCACATTCTGTCTCCAAACTTTTAAAATATTCACTTATCTATTCATTCCATAAATGTTTACTAAGCCTCTCCTTTGTTCTAGACAATAGAGACACAATAGTGAACAAGGCAGATAACAGTCTGTGCCCTTATCCCCATACAATTAGTGGGGAAGACTGGTTAGAAATTAAACAAGCAATTATAAAGAAAGCAGTAAGCACTGCCATAGAAGACAATTGAGCTGCTATGGAAGCATAGAGCAGGAACCCTTAACATAAAGGGTATCAGGGAAGGCTTCCCAGGCGAAGTCCAAGGAGTGAGTTAGCTACATTAAAAGTAGGGTGAAGGAAAGAAAGAGTGAAGGCAGGGAAAACAGCGAAGGTGCTTAGCACATAGTAAATGCTCAGTAAACCCTTGTTGACTGAAAGAGATAGAAAAAGCAAGGCATATTGCAGGAAATAAAATAAGTTTACTAGATTAAAGAGTATATGTAGGGAAAACAGGCAAGATGAAGTAGAATTGATAAGTAGAGTTTAGGTCATGTAACTCACATAAAAGGAGTCAAAGTATTGCCTTTTTCTGGGCAATGGAGAGGTAGTCAAAAAAGACAATGACTTGGATAGATTTTTGTTTTAGTCATATCATTTTCGCTGCAGTATAGGAAGTAAATTGGAAACAATACAGAACATAAAGAGAACAATTAGAAGTCTATGGAGTAATCCAAGCAAGAGAGACAGTGGCCGGGATTAAGGTATGAGGGAAATTGGATGGAACTGAGAAGTATTTAGGGTTGTGTGAAAATGGCTTAGAGACTTTGGATGAGAAGCAGTGCTAGAGAAAGGGGTCAGGCAGGAATCTCAAGATACTGGCCTGGACAACTGGGTGAACTATGTTACCCTTCACTGAGATAAGTAACATGGGCGAAAGAGCAGGTTCAGAACAAAGGATGCTTTGTTCTGTATCGAGTTGAAGATGCCTGCAGAACACCCAAACAGAGATGTCTTGTAGGCATTTGGATAACTGGGTCTGAAATTCAGAATAGACATATGTGTTGGAAAGGAAGATTTGGAAGTTGCCAGGATATGGGTGGAAAATTAAACACAGTGAAACGGATAGGATTATATGTTTAGGAGAAAATCTAACCAATGCCAATACTAACGACCTGGGCAGATGAAAATGAGGATGAAAAGAAATCTGAAATGAAATGGCCAGAGAGTTATGGGGGAAACCATGAGTAACATGATGCCATGTATTCAATAAGGAGATTGTTTTAAGATAAACAAAGTTACCACTGGTGTCAAATGTTGCCCATGGGTTAAATATGATTATGCCTAGGAAGTGTATATCCAATGAATTTTGCCACGAGTTCATCTCTTGGGACCTATAAGGGTAGATTCTGAAGGGTAACAGAGGTAAGACCCAGATACTTTAGGTTGCAGAATAAGTGGGCAGTAAAAAATGGAAGCAGTGATACAGACTTCTTATTTCAGGAAGATCTGCTGTGAAAGAAAAGAGAAAGGTACATCAGGAGCCAGAGGAGATACAGGGTCAGTGGGAGTGGCTTAAGCATACATCGGAAAGAATCACCAAACAGAATAAATTTAAGGATCAAGAAAGTAAGAGCACAGTGACTAGACTGAGCACGCTGAAACAAGCACAAAGAACAAGAACAAAGAATTCAGTAGAGACGGAACATGTATTTACGAGAAATGGTACATATCTCACAGAAATATGAAGGGGAGCAAGGTGGGTAGAGGTGTTAAGTGTCGGGGTGCAGAGACAGGAGTTTGAAGGAGACCTTTGTGAACAGCTTCCATTTTCTCTGTAAAATACGGAGTGGGGTCATCGACTGACAATCATCAGGAAATTGGGGGGATGGATAACACGTTGAAGGAGAATGAAGGCTTGAGAAAAAAAGAGCACGTTAGGCAAGCAGAGAAGGATAATCAGGAAACACTGAGAGCCCAGAAGAAGTTGGATCTTAAAGTCGTGGTTGTACCATTCTCCTGCTACTGTGATTTCAGTAGTTTTCACCACCCCAAAGTCAAAAAGAGGCAGGTAATAGCACGGACCCACTTAGTTTACTCTTTCAGCTTCAGACGGCAAATAGTTAGGCCTCTCCTGGGATTACAGGGAGGGGTCAAATCTATGGATTTAGAGAGATTCATGTAAAATTGACATATTACCTAAAATTACTTCCATCGCCAAAGCCATGAGAATGGAAGAAATAGTGCAAGCAGCTGTAGGCTAACAGTTGAGACGTGAGTTCTAACCATAAGTCTGCCCTAAACAGCTATGCCTCCTTCATCAAGTCATTGGGTCTCAGTTTCCTAATCTACAGGATAAAAGGACTGTCTGAGGCATTCTCCTCCAAGTCAGTGATCTCAGTTTCTGCGAAAACATTGCTGCTGCCCTATACCAGGTGTGAGGGTATCTCCACATCACCGTAAATGCAGGAAAGGTGATCATAGCCCAGATTTCATAAACAACAAAACTGAGGGGGAAACTTCTAGAAACCCGCTTATGTTCAAGAACAGAGATCCCTGACTATCTCCAAACCTACGTCTTATCCGCATTCTGAAACACCCTCAGATTAGGTTTGCCCATGAGAGGTCTATAGACTCTATGGTATTATCTAGAAAAGGAGCTCAATTGTTAGCACATCACAGAGGGAAAACAGTGTCGCCTGAACTGGGTGAAGTGACCGATCTGGGAAGTAGCCACAGAAATAATCCTCCTCAGAGAGGAAAAGACATATTAGCAGACAGGATTTCACAAACTTTTGTGTAACTCGACAATTAATTGACACACAGTATAAAACCAAATCAAAAAACATTTTTTTAGAAGCTAACGTTCCTCGAGACTCAGGCCAGAGAGTAGTGGAGGGATTTTTCTTTCATTTTCTTTCTCTGCCAGATGAGTAATTTCAGAACAACTGCTGAGTGCTGAACAATAAGACATTCAAGGACCAAAACTCGAGAGTCATTTTTTTCACCACAACACCCTCGGGTAGCCGTTCCCTGTCTCTGGCAGACAAAATTATTTTCCAGCTGGCTCCTGGAGGACCATCTATAAACAAATTAGAAATTTCAAAGGGTTTGTTTTCTGCCTCCTGGCTGCCAGTAGGGGCCGTTCCCTTTGTGTCCTTCATATGAAAAAGTAATTTAACAAAGAAAAAAGAGAGCACGCCTTGGTTCAAAACAGAAAAGCGTGTCCCCTCTCTCCCCCTCCCTTTCGTCATCCCCCTCTCTGTCCATTGTCATGTTGGGTCAGTTTTCTGTCAAAACAACTTTTATTGTATGCAGCTTTTCATCCTGCAGGGCTCCAAGAGCCTGAGAGACAAGTTGTTTTCCTCCAGCAATTCCATCAGTAAGGAGAAAATGGAAAATGAGCCCTGATTTATGGCTGATCCTCCATAACAAACAGGGGCAGGAAACGCCCACCCGGCTCTGTAGGGAGAAGTCAAAAGTGGGTCCGCTCGCCTGCCACCCAGCTCAGATTCAGACCAAAGGAAGTACGGCCTCAAAACAAAAGAGAGCTCTTGAAACATTTTACAACAGCTTGTCCTAGGCAAGGTACAGGACATATTTCAACGGGAAGGAAAAAAATCAAGCGTGCCTTACACCAACTCAGAACAGGAATTAAGCTTAATATCTGGGACTTCTGAAAAACCTTCCCCCTCAAAATATCCCAGCAGATGGGAAGCACCAGGTATTTAGACATAAGAACGCATTATATTCCAAAGGAGAAAGTTAGCAAAATGGGTCCCCGGTTTACGAAAAAGGAAACCAAGACCTAAAGAGAAGGGAGGGTGTGTGTGTAGTGACACAGCAAATTGTTTAAAGACAGGACAGAGTTACCATTTCTTGTTTTATGTGGCCCAAAGTCAGCTTACGGAGACTAAGATGCTTTCTTGGGGTTTGGCTTGAAAAGTCCATTTTCTCATTATTATCTTATTTTTCATTCTTTGGGATTGATTTGGGGCTTGGCTGGCAGTCAAGAGCTAGAGAACATGAGGTTCACAAATGCAGCTATTTCTAGCCTGCTGATATGCTCCACTAATCATGTTTTAAGTGGCATGCCAAATCGAGACTTTGCTTTCTAGGTTTGCACTTTAAGGTGAAGAGGTCTTAAAAGCCTTCCCAGCACAGAGCATTTCATTTAAGGAAATTCTTGACTCAGGCAAACCAATTTGGAACTATTTGGGAGTATGCCAATAGAGAGAAAAATACTGTGGGGCTTAATTTGGTTCTGTGCACTTTTTTGAAGCATGTATTTTGCATACCTTTACTTCTAATTCTTTTCCAGCAGAGTGTGTGGATTCTGCAGGTAGATCTCCAGCAGTGATTTCAGCCCTGGGGGTCAAGGAAAGAATGAAAATGGCTTGGAGGAGTAAAAGCTTCCAAAAGCGGTCAGAGCCTAAGTCTGGAGTACATGTGTGTGCACGCACACGTGTACGTGTGTGTTTTTGCTGGAGGAGGTGCACGTGGGCGTGTGGGGTGCTAGTGAATGAAGTGGAGATGCAGGACAGAGATGTGATGCCTCAACTTGGCTAAGGCTCAAATACCACCCCGGAGTCCTGATTAAGCAAAATGCTCAGGACAACATTCGGGTCAAGGGCAGCACCCCCCGCTGGCTCACTGCCCACTCACAGCACTGTTCACTCGCCCTCCGTCCATATGTACCTTCCACACATACCCCCGAGTGCATGCTTGGGAGCCAGTTAAGAAACAAACACTATTTTAAATTCATTTCCTTTTTAAAACAATGCTCACAAGAAACGTATTTCAAGTCTGTTTCCCATGAGTGAGATGAAGCCGTTCCTTTCTGGCTATGTTAAAGAAAAGCATAATCTTGGAAGTACAGAAAAGGAGTCAGATTTCAACCAGAGTATTTATAGCACTTGGGCCGAGTTGACTGACCTAGGTTCAAATGACTAATAGAGAACAGACAAATATTCCTTCCCTTCCCCCAACAGCATAAAAGCATACAGTATTATGCTGAGGCCAAGATTTAATAAGCCTAAACACGTGTAATATAAGGAAGATGAAATGTAAACCACAGAAGGGGTCTTGGTAGTGTATTCGATACCATACAGCAGTTTTACAAATTGTTTATTTCCTTTACCAGATGGGCCTTTTAAAATTTCCTCTCTGCGTACCTTAGTACCTAATGGCAAACCCACCTGAATCGCTTCCATCCTGCACAGCCCTTGCCGGGATCTTGGCCAGACACAGTGCATGCAGAGTTAATGCCAGCCTTGAGCAGCCCTCTGCCCTGAGTAGGGTTATTAAACAGGAACATTTGACTCATAATTTGTTCTCCTTGTGTTAAGTAGATTGCAATAACTCAGCTGTCCAGGATCTGTTTATCAATGCTCTGTGGCTTTTAGCAGCAAATATTTTATAACCACTAAGTTTGATGTTCAGACCACTCATCAAATGAAAATCTCCTGTACTCAGAGCTGGTTTTATCATCACAACCCACCAACTGGAGAACCCTGGAGAGGCAGTAACCCTGTCCCAGAGCCTATCCGGCTTAGCCATATCTTCATCCTGGGAAATTCTCTTCCACTAAATGACTTTAAGAGAAACTGGCCCACCCTCAGAATAGGCTATAACATTTCAGAGATTCTTCATCGGCCTTCACTGTCCTAGTAAGTTGCCATTTTATTGAGTTTTATTGTCTCCTTTATATGCATCCTAATAAAAGTGAAATGGGGCATATGTAATAAAGAGGAATGGAAATGAGGGAAGATGTGGATGAGAAGAAAGCAAAGGAAAGAGAGAGAAACAAGGGAGAGAAAACAGAAGGGAGCTCAAGAAGGGAGAAGGGAGAAAAAGAGAAAGGAAGGTAGATGGATCCCACTACAGGTTGCATTCTGCTGATGCTGAATCCCTAAAACTAGATCATTTGAAATTAATAAAAGAAATTATTGTTGTCACAGATATGCTTTCTCTGTAATAATCTGATTTTTTTAATGAGCTGCAGAGGTTCTGGTATTTCCCAGTTAGCGTATAAGGTACTATCCCCCCAAAGAAGGTATACAGCAGTTTATTGTATAACTGCAGAATACTGAGCAGTCATTAAAGAATTAATAATGAAACCAGAGCCATTGACCTATCATGCCTATAAGAACCTATTAGATAATGTAACATCTAAAATAATACAAGAATAGAAAGTTAACATTCATCATTTTCATTACTAAATGAAGCCCACATGTTGAAAAAATGCTTGTGATTCAATTTTTGAAACAAACTTCTTGTACTTTTCAGTGACATAAACAAATGAATTGCCTCTATTGACTAAGCTTAAGTTGGGAGACTGTGTCTTGCACCTAAGGAGTATTGAATAATACTGATGTTGGTACTAGGACTAGGGTTCTCAGGTTGGCTCGGCCTCCATCACTTGCCCACCTAGAATAGAAGAGAGGTGTGACTGGGAGGCACTGTACAATAACAGTCCCTCAAGTCTCAGATGCGAGAAGCATCTGTCCAAAGGAATGGGGGGCACTGACAGTTAAAGACATCAAATAGAATGCAAGGCAGACAAAAACACAGCTACTATCCAGAAAATCCCCTCTCCCCCTATCTGTTCCTATTTTCTTTTCTTTTCTTTCTTTTTTAAGAGAGAAGAGGGTTGGGTTTTTTTAATATAAATTTATTTATTTATTTTTGGCTGTGTTGGGTCTTCGTTGCTGCATGCGGGCTTTCTCTAGTTGCAGCAAGCGGGGGCTACCTCACCTTTGTTGAGGTGCACAGGCTTCTCTTGTTGCAGAGCACGGGCTCTAGGCGCGCAGTCTTCAGTAGTTGTGGCACATGGGCTCAGTAGTTGCGGCTCGAGGGCTCTAGAGCACAGGCTCAGTAGTTGTGGTGCATGGGCTTAGTTGCTCCACTGCATGTGGGATCTTTCCGGACCAGAGATCGAACCCGTGTCCTCTGCATTGGCAGACGGATTCTTAACCACTGAGCCACCAGGGAAGTCCTGCTCCTATTTTCTGATACAACAGCTACATTAATCACAGAGTATTAGCCCCATCACTATGACAACTACTGAGAATCTCACAAAGATAATGATTTACAATTAGAAGAGAAATAAAAGGATTATTAGAGGAAGTCTCTCATAAGGAAAGGACACTGAAGTTGAAACTTGAGCAATATACGTGAATTAGACAAGTTCAAGAGTAAGAGTAAAAAAGCCTTTGAGGTTGAAGGAAACCTAAATGTGAATTCTCTTAATTCTAAGGAATTTGGAAAATTCTGCTTTAATTCATATGTAGAAAGGAACAAAACCCTAACAACAACAGAAGGCTGGAAAACCTGCAAAATCATAGTTTTTTAAAACCCGTCAGAAGCAGACACAAAGAAACCCAAATAACCCATACTGCAGAGAGTGAGGAACACTTTCCAGGAGAAAAATAAATAAATAAAGGACTGAGCACTAGTCTCATACCTTGCACAACTGCAGCAGGAGGAGGGATCCACCATAGACTTACTAGTCAAAATTCTAATGACCTTTTAACAGCCTCATGTGGGAAGCACAATGGATTGCAATTCAAAGAACCCTCAGCCAGCCACAAAGCAAGTCTCCACTCACTCACCATGTCTTTTCCATGGGTCTTCACTCAGTGCTTGGGAGTAGACCTAAAGAGAAGGAGTAGAGGAGATCTGAGAGACAGGCGCCTTGAGATGGTGTCTATATCTATCCATCTATCTATCTGTCACAGATTTGTGTGTATTCACACACATACATATTTATTTTATACAATATGTATTATACACACATATATGATTTCTTTATATGATATTATAGATTATATTTACATATAAGCACATTATTCTTTAAAATTTTTTTGACTAAAGCAAAAATACAAACATTGGTTACGGTATTTATAATATACATCGTGGTAAAGTATAAAGTGACAAGATGACAAAATATGGAAGGAGATTGAGGGAATTATTCTATTTTAAGGTACTTATGCTGTTCATTAAAGAAGATGACAGAGATTTCCCTGGCGGTCCAGTGGTTAAGACTCCGTGCTTCCAATGCAGGGGGCACGGGTTAGTTGGGGGGAACTAAGATGCCACGTGGTGTGGCCAAAAAAATAAAATATAAAAAATAAAGGAGATGACAGTTTAATAATCCATATTGTACACTCCAAAGCAATTACTAAAAACAAGTTTAATACAAAGACTTATGAAGATAATACATAAAAGAAAATGGGATACTAAAACAAGTACAATTTGCTCAAGAGAAAACAGGAAAGGAGAAAAAGTAGAACAAAGAACAAATGGATTAAGTATAAAACAAACAATAACATGGGAGACTTAAATGCAATTATACTAATAATTATATGTAAATGAAATAAACATATATATTAAGTGGCAGAAATTATTAGTTTGGATTAAAAAAAATCAAGACCCAACTTCATGCTGTTCCTAAGAAACATATTTTAATTATGAAGCACAGACAGGTTGAAAGTAAAAGGATGGGAAAACGTATAACGTGTAGAGCAGATAAGCTCCAGAGAAGGCCACCATCAATCCTACCTTGCACGGACAAACCTACTGTTTCACACATCAAAAGGTACAAACTAACTCCCCTCCCCTGGAAACCAAGCTGGCTTTAGTGACTTGTTTAATGAACAGAATATAACAGACATGACATTCTTGGACCACTGAGGCTACTTTATCATAAGCCTTACAGCTTCTGCCTGAGGTGCTTAGATGCTTACTTTTTGGATGTCGCTTTTGAAAAACCAAGCACCCTACAGTGAGAAGCCTGGGTCCTTCCCTGCGGAATCAGCAAAAGGGGAGAAAGGGGGCAAGAATTATACTATATGAGGTCTCCCCATATGGAGAAAAACATCTGTAATAGGAGAGAAGTATTCCTCCAAAAAATTCCCTAACTTTGCGTTTTTTCCCTTAACACATTGGGCTTAACCATGAAGTATATGGTCAGTTGGGGATGGGAGCCGGGGGTGGCTATCAACCGGGGTGAAAATAGGTATCTATCAGAAGAGTCCTTCTTTAGGTATCCTCCTGAGACCACTGGGGATCCATATTGATTTTCCCCTCAGAATGCTCGAAAAATGAGTCTGAATGATACAGTAAGTAAATTAACTTCAAATTTCTTCTGCACCCAAAGCTGAAAACCCATTCACTATTTTATTTTTGGCCCTAAATAATGTCCAGGCACATTGTCTGACATAACATATGAGAGAGTCAGCAATGAGATTAAGTGACAACATGAAAATATAGACACTCCAATAATAAAATGTCAACAATGTAGAGATGACAGATTTTAATATACATACCCTCCCATTATCATATTAAAATTCAGAAGTATTGCATTTTATATGAAAGTCCAAATCAAATTATCTTGCCCTTGTGAGTAAAAGTTTTTGCGAGTTAAAGTCCAAAGGCATTAAAGTTAAAAATCAGTTTTTCTTGATCAAGTTGAGTGAATGGTCCTAAGTCTGAAATTCTTAAAGTTCAAAATACGTCCTCCTTAATTAAGTATCCTTTCATCTGTCAGGTAAAGGAGTTCTTGATGCCTCAGTAAAATTATTGTTCCTTCAGCAGCTCCATCCTGGGTTGTCTCTCCCTGGAATGGATGTAGTTCCTTCTTGACATTAAAAGTGGCATTCAGTTCAGTGCCAGTTCTCTGTATGCATCCCTCAGATGCTGAACCCTATTCTGATGTAAGTTTTTCCACACAACCAAGCAATTCTCTGACACCAGCTGGGGGTCCTATAATTCAACTCAACTGTCTGACACTTACCAGGAGATAGTATCGGACTACACAGGTAAAGGACACAGTCCCACAAGACCGTCCTACACTTCAGATGCCAATTATAAGTGCAGGTTGTTACCTGTGACTCTGACGGACTGGCTATAAATCAGAGGTTCCCATGACCCTGTTCTTGGGTTCGATTAATTTGCTAGAGCAGCTCACAAAACTCAGTAAACCTGTTTACTCGGTAGATTACCAGTTTATCACAAAGCATATTAAAGGATTTAATTCAGGAACAGCCAGATAGGAGAGATGCATAAGACAAGCTAGACGAAAGGATTAGGAATTTCCATGTCCTTACTGGGGTACCATTCTCCCCAAATCTCTATGTGCTCACCAACCAGGAAGCTCTCTGAACCCCATCCTTTTGGGTTTTTATGGAGGCTGCATTACAGAGACATGATGGATTAAATCATCAGCCATTGGTAGTTGAATTCAATCTCCAGATTTTTCAGAGGGGGGGGTAGTGGAATTGAAGGTTCTACTTCTCTAATCACGTGGTTAGTTCCACTGGCAATCAACCCCTATCCCTAGGTACTTTTCATATCATTAACATAACAAAAGACACCTTTCTTCTTCTCATCTCTTAGGACAGTCCAAGAGTTTTAAGCTCTCTGTGCCAGGACCAGGACAAAGACCAAATATGTATTTCTCATTGTCGATCACAATATCACAATCCCCTTTCTAAGATCCTGAAGACTTCATGTGACACACAAGATTATTACAGCCCTGGCTCCAAAACCTCCAAATTGAGGAAACAAGATGATCCCCAGCCTCTATCAACAGTTCCCACAGGCGATAGTGTACTCTGAGAATCCCTTCTAAGAGCTGCTAAAGGCCATATAACAAAAATTCAACATCTGAAGGAAGTAAAGTAGATGGAACAATGCTTGGTTCAGCATCTTCACATGCAGTCAGTTAATGTCTGTTATCCAGAATCCACAAACTGTGAATTCAAAATAAATCGGGTGAAATCTCCCAGCAGAATGTTAATGAGGGCACTACTCATTCGCCATTTCGGTGATCTCTCTAAACACTATCACATTTCTCAGAGTGCATTTCAGATATTGCTGCCTACTTACAAAGATTAGAAATTTGAAATCATGGGAACCCAATCACTAAGAATTATTTGCAGTGCCTATCTTTTCCATCCAAGTTATTAAACTACTTTAGTTTCACTTGCCCTTTTGTCTTCAGCATTCCTGGAACTTTGGTGCTGCCTGAGGGTGAGGTCTGTCTGGTAATACAGACTTCACATTATGTTACGAGAAAGTACTTCTGAGCTTGGGCTGCCACTTCTGCCTCTTGTATTAGAATTGCTTAGGGAAGAATTTCACTCCCACACTGAATACATTCAACTAGAAGAGTACTCACAACCGGACACCCACTTACAGAGAAGAAATTGGACTCCCTACCTCACACTGTATACAGAAGTTAACCCAAGATGGATCAAAGATCTAAACATAAGAGCTAAAATTATACACTAATTGAAAGAAACCAAACAGAAGGCCACATGTTATATGATTCCATTTATATGACATGTCCAGAATAGGCAAGTCCATAGAGACAGAAGTAGATTAGTGGCTGCAAGGAGCTGAGGAAGAGGGGAATGGAGACTGACTGCTAATGGGTATGGGACTTATTTTAGGGGTGATAAAACTGCTCTGGATTAGATAGTGGTGATAGTTGCATAAACTTATGAATATACTAAAATTCATTAGATTGTATACTTTAAAAGTGTGAATTTTATAGTATGTGAATTATCTCTAAAAGTTTTTTTTTTTTTTTAAGTACATTCAACATATTCTAGAAACAAAGCTGCTGCTGATACATCAAATTCCCAGCTCCCAGGGCCTAGGAGATGCCGTCTTTACTCCTCCCATCAATTCATCTGGCACATTTTCTTGGAGCCGGTTGTATTAGAATTTGTATAAGTACTCTAAAACTTAGTGGTTTTAAATAGCAACTATTTATTTAGCTTGAGTTTCTGCGGGTTGACCAGTTGAGCTAGGCTTAGCTGAGTAGTTCTGATCGTAGATGGTTTCATGTGTCTGCAATCAAATTCTGGATCAGCTAGGGTCTACCTAATCTAGGACAGCCTCAGTGGGGTCGTCATCTTGGTTCCACATGGTTGCTCATCCTCCAGCTAGACTGGGATTGTTGTCACATGGGCAGCAGGCTTCCAAGAGTGAAAGAGGAAGTGAGCCTAGAGGAAGAGGCAAATCATCACTTCCGGTGCATTCTATTAGCTAAAGTAATAGCTAATTGCCAGTCAAGATTCAAGGGCAGGGAAATAAATTCCACTGCCTGTTGGGAGGAGCTATGAAGACACAATGTAAGGAGTGGGGATTCAGGTAAGGGTAAAGGATACTGAGAACTTTTGTAACCTATCACTTCCTAGAGCAGATGTTGCAAGACAAGAGTTGTGCAGTGGGTCTAGTGAAAAAACAGTACAGATCAGAGAGAGAGGCTAGAGGATTCCAAGAGGGAATTTCTAAGAGAAACAAAAATAGGAACTAAACAGACGACCTGATGTATTAGACTAGATTGAAAGGAGTTTTAGAGTTCTTTCAGAAAGTACTACTACGGATTATAGGATCACAGAAAACAATTCCTTCAGGGAATATTACTTCAGGTGGGTAATATAAGTGTGCAAAGTGGCCAGATGGAAGTCAGCAAAGAATGAGGTGCAGAGTGCATGCCCATCTTAAAACACTGAAATCATTAATTTCAGGGAAAATAAAAAGGATTTCATACATACTTTAGTATAATATAGAGTTCATTGTATATATGGTCATATTTACATATTTACCTACTTATATATTTACATGGTCATAATAATCCAAACACTGAATATTAATTTAGCAAGAAAATATGTAATGCAAGTACAATGAGAAAATAAAGTACAGAAAGATGCATGTTTTTGGATCAGGGAATGGGGTGAAGTTTGGGGAATCGCAATCCCAGGATCAAGAGAAAACTCAAAACATCTCCAGTACCGCTGATAGGAACTGAGACAAGTCTTTGATTTACTGAGAAAGTCCCAGGATGCATGCTAAAAGCAAGGATGTAAAACTAAGCAGTTAATGTTACAGACTTAGATTGTCCTACATATTATATTAGCATACTGTATTTGTCTGTCTAAGGATAAGTTTATTTGAAGAAATCTGGGCAAAGTAGTACAAAGTTTAATTCAAAACATGTGGTAATTACACTTAAATAAACATAAGGAAAGAGTTTTAAGATTTCCAGTTGCACATGGTCAATCGTTGTGGTTGCCCTTAAAAATAGTAGTTAATGTAGCCACAGAATGTTAATAAATGATTTCAAAACCTCAAAGTTTATTGGGAAGATTTCCAAAATGTATCAGTATTTGCTTGAAATGACTCCACCCATGAGCATGGGTTTAAAATCATTACAGGACAATTATCCTTCTCCTCCTTTAAGATAAATTTGGAAACTTTGCCTTAAGTAGAGCCTTCTATATTAAGAACAACCTTGAACTTCATACCGAGAAAATTAGTATGTGTAAATTTATACAAAGTCTACAATAGTAGAACATGAAGGCAAACAACATTCCTGAATGACGAAATAATCTCTTCATCCTCTAGTTTGGGTCAGGCACTTATTTTTCGCTCAGAGGCTTTATAATTTTTATAAGATTACCCATAAATCTTCCTTGCCAGAAAACCAACAGTAAGCAACAGTTTTTTGGATCTCTGTTTCCTTGAAGCAATTCTCTTTCATTTTCTGAAAACCACATACCAGGGTTTCTGCTTGAGGCCAATCAGATTGATGTACTGACTAGCAGGGATGGGTAACCTATAGAAAGAAGAACTGGCCAGAGCCACTGTTCCCACTGGCATTCTCATGAGACACACCTAAGTTTCATTCAAGGCTTCACTGTGTAATACCCTCATTTAAGCAGAGCTTGTGGATAATAAAATGCATCTCAGGGGTGAAACCACTCTGTCCTGTTCAGCAGGCCACATCTTCAGGACCACTGTGAAACCAAGCGTCTGTTTTGTGATGTTTGAAGCCAAAAAAAGAGGAATCAGACCAATCTGTAAGTTTTGGCCTTGGTGTCTCATCTCTTACCTCAAAATTCTAGATGGGTGGTTGAGAGAGGTTAGATTTTAACCAAACCATTTTAATAGTTTTAAATTACCTTGGTATAAATAGATTCTACAGAAACAAAATTACTATGAATTTGAAGATTAAAGGCAAGTTTTTCATTTTTTCAATTAATTGAGTGGACATCTTTTGGGTATCTACTTTGGAAGAGGCCTGGACAAGACACTGAGGGTTTGCTAAAATGAGGAGTTTTCAGGCCCAGCCCTGAAGATTTTACTTTAGTCATGGAATCAGGTGTTTAACCAGGGTTTGCAAACTCGTGGCCTGTAGGCAAATTTTTTCAGCCTTGTTTTGTTGGCTTGCTTTGTTGAGTGTCTAATTTGAATGTTTTAAGCTAGGCATGCATTCTCCAGCTCATTCTCTGCTAATTTACATTTGACCACTCCTCACAATTATATTACCCACCTGACCCGAGAGGGAATTGACTTTGCAACTTTGAAGACTAGATATATTACATAAGAAATGAAATAAATTGGAAACCTGTGCTATAGAGAGAAACATAGACTTTTAATGTGAAAGAGACTACTATGAATCCTGGTTCTGCTACTTAATATCTATGTGATCTTAAGCAAGTTGTAATAACTTCTTTGAGCCTTAGTTTTCTTGCCTGTAAAGGGAGCTACAAATACTATCTCACAGTGTGGTTGTGAAGATTAAACAAGATAATATTTCTTATTTGTACAAGAGCCATCACATTGTGAAGGCTGTATAGTTTGGTAGCCACTCTTTGCCTCCCCTTACAGTAGATGCCTATGGAAGCTCAGAGGAAGGATCCATTAGTTCTGGCTGGGTGGGCGGGAACACTTGGCAAATCAAGTGATGATTTGAACTGGGCCGTGATGGATGGAAAGGATTACCATGGACAAGGAAGGGGTGTGGGGATTTCTATGTTTTAGGATCTTCTGTTTGGGGAGAGTGTGTTTTGAGTCAGGCCATGTGATGAGAATTCTTTGGGGTTGAGGATAGTAGAGAACATCTCCGTAGCATAAGCAGAGAGCTAGTCTGGATCAGGCATTGCTGTTCATCACTTGCTTTCATGCTTTCCCATCATGGGGTATGAAGCACCGCTGCTATATTTATGGGGCAGAAAGTAATTACCAGGTTCCTGGAGCAGAGATGGGGGCTTAAAAGGCCATTCACGGAAGATAGCCATGAAAGGAAATATGAGGCTCCAGGGACCAATCCTATAGTTGTAAGCATGCACAGCTATTTCTTGAGAACAAACCAGATGCCATATCTTAGTCAAATGACCTTTCCTAGGGTTTAGTGATGGGCAAATTGTGTTATACGTGGTTCTTAGGATTCCTAGAGTATATCCTGTAAGTCCTTCTGAGTGGACCGTAACTTCTACAGGCAGTAGTTAACTACCTGAGATGAGGGAAGAGTTAGTTGCTAGAGTGGTGGCACTGTGGGTGGATGAGTAGGGGGGTAGTCCTGTACAGATTCTGCAGTGTCTGAAGAAGTCATGATTGTGTAGGGTAAGTAGGAATAGGGCATTCCTGAAGGAGCAGTTGAATTGTTCCATCAGGCCATCAGTCTGTAGCAAGCAATGATGAACATGTTGGTGGACATGAAGGAATTTGAACAGTGCTCCCAAAATATAAGATAAGAACTTGGACCAAGTATCTGAGATCCAGAAGATTGGTATTTCAAGGGGACGAACATTTTCCTTCATCACAAGAGTTGCAGAAACTATCATGAATGTGGGGAGAATGGAGGAATGGTGACATTCAGGGGATAAAGTGCACCATCTAAGAAAGTGTGTCCATCCTCATGACTACAGGAGGAGAGAAGACATAAGATATGAAAGAAAGTCCATCACGAGACTATCCAAAGGAGTATAGGGGTTAGGAGTAGGAGGTTTCCCCCAACAGAGGTCTTGGTTATTTTCGTAGTGGTCTGCTTGCCGTCTCTCAGACTGGTGACCCAAGCACTAGGCACCTGGCCCTACCACACCCATGGCACTGTTGACCCTACCTAGTGACATGTTGTTGTCAAGTACCCATGAGAGAACCAGCAAGCCACTACTTGTATAGGCGCATCGGACATCCCCACTCCAATATGAGGGTTAAGTACTATGGTAGGAGTTTTGGCAAAACTCTAGCCTTGTAGAAATCTATAAGTTCCAAGAAATCAGAGAATTCTAATGCTCTGGACTCATCATGTACTTTTCTGAGATCTCTTCTAATTCTCTTGTCAAAGGATTAACCCATTCTACCCAGGTGACCAGGTGAGAATGCAGAACCTGGGTATGAAGGTCCACAAAACCTACCTTCTAAAGAGTTCATTCATAGCATTGGCCACATCCTAGGTGATAAAGCTGTCAGACATGATCATCCTGAGGTCAGGAATCTGTGGTTAGCCCTGCATCCAGGGTCACCCTGTTAGAAGATGTAAATTACCCATCTCCACCACTTCAGAAAAACAGTACTTTATTGCATTCTCCCTTGATCACTGGATCTGGGTCACCACAGGTAGCTAGCTGCTTTTGCCATCATATGTTGGGAAAATGGAGGGACTCCCCCCAGATCTCTCAGGAGGCAGGAATGTGAGCATGTTTCAGCTTCCAACGTTTGAGAATCATCAGATGGCTGCCTTGTTCTATATTTTTTACCACAGAGCTATACTGCTTACACGTAGTACATAGAATATGGCCATTGACCCCCACTGGATAATGAGCAGAGGGATCTGGAACCTTGTGTAGCACATGGAATGTCCAAATTGCTCTCTTCGGGGGATGTCTGATGTGCCTCTCTAGGGTTTTATTGCACTGAAACTGTCAGAGATGCTCTTACACAAGTAGATCCTGGACATATGATAAACTCACACGATTGTTGGTTCTTGCAGATATGCCTACCGGAGCTTCACGTAAAAATTCAAATTTTCAGGTTCTCCTGAAAAATAAACATGCCAAGACAAAGGATCTACATTCCCACATGGCAACAATCCACAGGACCGGAAAAAAAAATCTTCTTTACACTAGCACGTGCTCTCCAATCTCCACAGTCTTCTTCAGTCCTTGTCATGTTAAATGGATGACCTCCCTCGTTTACTTTTGTGATTGCATATCTTAATTTAAAGGAGGAGAGAAGACAGAGGGAGGAGCACGATAAAAGGAAGGGAGGTATGAAGTATGAATTACTTAAAAGGACATATACTAGGCTATGAGAAGAGAAAGCTAGGTGGGGACTACAATGAAATCGTCTATGAAAACTCTCCTAAGCTACTAAGCTTATTTTTTACATAACGTTAAGACAATGAAGTCTTTCACTTAAGAGTTTAGCAAAATGTGAACTGCTTTAGAAAGATAACTTCAGAAGCAGTGTGGATGACACAATGTAAAAATTAAAGATTAGAAGCAAGGACGTTTTTATTTAAAAAAAAGTACACAGGAGAAAAAAATGAGAGTATGACCTAGCCTTGCCCAGAGTGATAGAAAGGAGGGAAGGAATATTGTAGAGAATTTGGACATGGAATTCATAGAACTTAGGAGACAACTGGCTAGGTAAGAGGGAGGAAATAAAGATGAGTGTGATGAGTCTCTGGGAGGAGTACATGAACTCTGGATAGAGTTCAGGGAGAACTCATTGGAGAGAAAGATGAGTTCCACTTGAATGTGTTAAAATAGAGGGAGTGGCGAGTCATTTCCTATGGACACATCTAACAAGTGGAGCTTGGGAGAAAAAAATACTAGAGATAGGGACTTGGAAATCAAAAACAAATGCTATTTGAAGCCAGAAACTAGGTGAGATTGTTTAGGGCGTGGAGAAGAGGGGTATACAGAGCCCTCAGGAGCACTATACTTACACAAAAGGTGATGGAAGGAGTGCCAACAAGTGAGAGTAAAAAGAAAATAGGAGACATGGGGATGCAGTGGATATTTTCCATTGGTCCTTCCAAACCCACTTTCTACCCAGCTCTGTGCCTGGGGAGGCTGACCTGTGTGGGCTGCTTCCATTGGCTCCCTTGTCCTCTGGCAGTGGGTCTGATTTGGCCAATAGGAAGCACAGGCAGAGATCAGAGGCTGGGAAGAGAAGGATGCTGGGGGTATTTATTCCTCTCACTCGCTCCCTACTGGGTGTTCCCAGGTTAGCTACATTTCTCTCTGATGTTCACAGCTCTGTTGGGTAGGTTCTCTCCATGCAGCCGGTTGGCTAACTGGTCCCATCTCTCGCCCCTAAGGGTAGTCACAGCTCCCCTTCCGTAGTCCCAGTGTACTGCCCCTACCCTGATCTTCATAAAGAGTCCCTTGGTTACACTCCTTTCAATCGCTCAGTGTGAATATGCCATCTGTTTCCTGCTGGGATCCTGACTGATTCAAAGGTAAATCCAGGAGGGTGCACTGTCCTGGAAGCCATGGTAGAAGGACCTGCATAAATGCTCCAAACCACATCATGGGATAAGGACTAACAAGAAGCAGAGTTTGTCATTTGTTTTTAGAAGACTGGTGTGGGCGGGAGTCAAGATGCAAGGTCTGGTGGAGGAAATGAACGGTGAAAGAAAATAGAAGCAGTGAGTAAGAAATATTACTTCAAAAAGGCTGGTGGTCTAGGGAGAAAAAAGAGAGAGTATATCAGTCTGAAGCAGAACTAATCTATTCCTTTAAAGTTAAGGAGAGATGGAAATAGCCCCATAAAACTGCTTTTTTTGGTCAATTGCCTCATTGTCACATGATTCAAATGGCCTCCTTAAATTAGCATATCACTTTCTCCCTAGGATTTTAATTTGACGGAAAGGTTTCAAATATGACCAAGAGACAGCTAAAGATGAAATATCTAGTTCAGGCTTACCTCTCTGAGTCATTCCAGCTATTAATCATTTATAGGACTCTATAAGCCACCTCTAGGAAAATGATGATTCTTTATTGCTTGTTAAAAATATTTACATTTTCCTCTACCAGCTGTATACAAGGAATTGATATTTTCTGATTTGCTAAGTCAATAACATCTTCCTCGAGCCATCAAAGGATTTGATAAACCAGCAAAACACGAGAGCCTCTGCCACAGATAAAGTGGGAGGCACGCAGGCTGTCAGGCAATTAAGTGGACCTGAATAAGCTGATGTAATTAAGCCTCTTACTGCATAATTATCTTTATTTTAAATGTCTTTTGATGAAACATCTGTTCCCTGCTCCAGATATGAAAAGAGGGACCCATGCTCATGAAGAAAACAGGCTTGTGAGGCTCTCACACATGCTGCCTGGGCTGCTCAGATCCAAGGCAACAAATGTTGTCATTTGTTCCATCTTTGCATGCGAGAGGCAGGTGTCCTCACGTCCTGAGCCCGGATTCATCTGACCTCCAACTCACAGCAGCTGCCGGAGGCACTGTCACACAAAGCAGTCCCTGGGTGCCAAAGGGGACCCTGAGAAGCAAGCAAGGCATCTAGCTGTAAGGGCTCGTGCTCTGACCATCTCAAAGGAGGACAGAGGTGTTCAGCGAGGTGGGGAACTGGTCAGCAGGATCTCCTAGGGTCCCCATCTCCTGACCACATCTCCTTCATCAAAGGTAAATACGATGAGTCAAACCTGACTAATGCTGGGCAGCATCATTTTGGTGAATTTCTGTATGGTGATTTTGTTGGTCCTCAGTTCTGTAGACCTCAGGCTCTAATTTGTCAATTTCCTACGTTTTTCCAAATCAGGAATTTTGAATCATGCTAATGGACATTTAAGTGAGAAAGTCACAGCTCTGGAAAAGAAATAGACCTGGTTTTGTGCAGGCATACCTCGTTTTATTGCACTCCATTTTATTGCGCTTCGCAGACATTGAGGTTTTGACAAATTGAAGGTTTGTGGCAACTCTTCATTGTCAGATGATAAATAGCACTTCTCAGAAATGGAGTATTTTTAAATTAAGGAATATACTTTTTTTAGACATAATGCTATTACACGCTTGATAGATTATAGTATAGTCTTTTATATACACTGGGAAACCCCAAAATTCGCGTGCCTCGCTTTACTGTGATATTCACTTCATTGTGGTGATCAGGAACCGAAGCAACAGTATCTCTGAGGTCTGCCTATATTCTGATGCTGCCACCTGTGGCCTTGGTAACCAACCACCTGTTGCTCCCTTTCAGCCTCAATTCACTCAGCTCTAAATTGCAAATAAGAAGACCTATCTTACAGACTAATTGTGAGAATTCAAAAGTAGGCAGAAAGCCTCAGAGTATACATTAAGTATAGCAGGTGATCTGAATAAACATTAACTCCCTCCCCTTCCTCTGATCCACCTCGTCCCACTGCCCATGAAGGAGCCTAAATGCCTGTTTCTTAATTAATGGTGAGAAGACTCCTGTCAAGAACACTGACCAGGGTTTTGGTTCAAGATGGAAGGGGATCCTGAACTCACATCCTCCTGCAAACACACTGCATCTACAGCTACACATGGAACAATTTCCTCTGCAAAAAACTGGCTGAGCAACTCCTATGCATCCGGCAGACAAGGAAAGGCCCAAATCAAAGAGGGTAGGGGAGACTGGGACAGCATTTCACCATAAACCCCATCCTGGGCACAGCAACCCACACTAGGGACAGAACGCAAAATCTGGATCTTCTCCCTGAGGAGTGAAGGAGTTGAACTTCACATCGGGCACCCCTAACTTTTGAAACCTCCACCTGAGAGATGAACTCCCAAAACATCTAGCTTGGAAAACCAACAAGGTTTGTGTCCACGAGACCCACAAAGTCATAGCAATCTAAGGAACGGCTCTTAAATGGCTGAGGCATGGACTCTCCCCGCACAGGGCTCAGCAAAAAGCAGCTGATCAAGGAACGCCTGGATTTTGTGTGGGATCGGCTAACTTGCTGTCTTGGAACGTTGGCCTGATGGGCAGTCGTCTGATTTGACACACATTTGGGGGCCACTCGGTGCTCCCTGGTGATGGAGACTGATGGGCACCATCTTTGCACTCTCCCTCTGCCTTGCTCTAGCCAGCAGTACCACCTTTTTTTCTTTCCTTTTCTTTTTGGCTTTTAAAACTCTAGGCTTTTTCCTTTTCTCTTTCTCATTTTTTCCTGGCAGGCGCCATCTCGACCCTATATCCCTTGGCCTCTCTCCCATCAGTGAGCTCCATCTTTGCACTTTCCCTGTGCTGCACTCCAGGGCACCACTATCTCCCAGAGGAGAGTTTATACACTCTTCTGGTGCCCTGGTTTTTGTGGCTGCCACCAGGGAGCCCTCTAGATTCCCTGGCACAGGTGGTCAGTGGGGCTTACGCTTGCAGTCCTATGGGACTGTCTAGATTTTCATAATTTCAAAGCTGCTGCCTGGGGGTCTAGTTTCCAATCAGCGTGAATCCAGGTGCTGACTGAGATCTTCCCCTTTGGAACACTGACAGGTCTTGGTATACCTTCAACTCACGGGAGCCATGAAATGTGAAATAGGCTGCTTGGACAATCACAAAGATTTGAGGGACAATCAAGAGCTAGGGCAGGGTTGAACGATAAGGTTCATCCCCTACACAAGGCCATTCCTTCAAGACTGGGAGAGATGGCTCTTTTTTCTAATGCAGAGAAGCCAACACAGAGTCAAGCAAAATGAAAAAACAGAGGAGTATATTCCAAAGGAAAGAATAAGATAAAACCTCAGAAGAACAGTGACCGGCACACACCTCTCTCTGCAGCATCCAGAAAATTGGGAAACAAGGAGTCAGATCATGGGATGGGTGTTTAACAGAATCAACATCCTGGTGCATCGTTAGTAAATAAGACCATCCTCAGTGACCAGAGGCCATTTCTCTAAGCCCGGGTCACAGATTTCCTGCTTAATAATGGAGACAGACTTCCAGTGCTTTTACTTCCAATGTCTATATTCTGTATTTTGGGAAGATCACTCCCTTTATGACTATATACTCTCCTTCCACATCTTAATATCCTTCATACTAGATCAGCTTTTGGCATGCTAATATCTTGAGTCAATGCCTCAGCCTCTCTTTTTGTTCTTTAACAAGCCTACTGCAATATAATTCATACGTCACAAAATGCATCCATTTAAATTGTACAGTTAAATAGCTTTTCGCATATTCAGACTTGTGCATCTTCACCGCAGTCAATTTAGAACACTTTCACCACCCAGAAAGCAATCCTACGCCCTCAGTCATCACCTCCCAATCTATTTCCCCCACAGCTCGAGGACCACTAATCTACTCTCTATTTGCCTATTTGGGATATTTCATGTAAATAGACTCATACAGTATATGCCATTATGTCTGTCTCCTTTCATGTAGCATAATGTCGTCAAGATTCATCCATGTGGTAGCATATATTAGTACTTCATTCCTTTTTATTGCCAAATAATGTTCCATTGTATGGATAGACCACATTTATCCATTTACCAGTTGATAGACTTTTGGGTCATTTGGGGGGTATTTTGACAAATGCTGCTATGAACAGTCCTGTACAAGATTTTGCATGAATACATTTCAATTCTCTTGAGTGTATGTGTAAATGTGAAACTACTGGGTTATATAGTAACTCGATTTTGAGAAACTGTCAAGCTGTTTTTCAAAGTGGCTACACTATTTTAAGTTCCCACCAGTAGTACATGACAGTTAAAATTTTCCCAAATCTCCCCAGCACTTGTTATTTTCTATCCTTTTGACTACAGCCATCATAATGGGTGTGAAGTGTTATCACCTTGAGGGTTTCTCTTTTCATAATTTTTTTTTCTTTTTGGTGTGGTGAGAACACTTAAGATCTAATCTCTTAGTAAATTTCAAGAATACTATAGAGTATTATTAACTGTAGTCACCATGCTGTACATTACACCCCCAGAAGTTATTCATCTTATAACTGAAAGTTTGTACACTTTGACCAACATCGCCCCATTTTCCCCACCCTCCAGACCCTGGTAATCATGGTTCTAGTCTCTGGTTCCACAAGTTCAACCTTTTTAGATTTTACATATAAATGAAATCATACAGTATTTGTCTTTCTCTATCTGGCTAATTTCACTTAGCATCGTGTTCTCCAGTTTCATCCATGTTGTTGCAAATGGTAGGATTTGCTTTCAGAAGAGTGAATATCCCATTACATATTTCTTCATCCATTCATCAGTCAATGGACACTTAGATTGTTTCCACATCTTGACTATTGTGAGTAATGCTCTAATGAACATAGGAGTACAGATATCTCTTCAAGATAGGAATTTTTTTCCTCTGGATATACACCCAGAAGTAGGATTCCTGGATCATTATGATAGTTCTACTTTTAATTTTGGAGAGAACCTCATTTTGTTTTCAATGGTGGCTGCACCAGTTTGCATTCTCACCAAAATTGCACGAGTGTTTTCTTTTCTCCACATCCTCAAAAACATTTGTTGTCTTTTGTCTTTTTCATAATAGATATCCTAACAGGAGTAGGGTAACATCTTGTTGTGATCTTGATTTGCCTTTCCCTGATGCTTAGTGATGCTGAGCAGCTTTAAATGCACCTGTTAACCACCTGTATATTTTCTTTGGAAAAATTTCTATTCAGTTTCTCTTCCCATTTTTCATATGCTTATTTGTTTTTTTTACTATTGAATTGTATGAGTTCCTTGTATATTTCAGATGTTAACCCCTTACTGAATATGAGGTTTGCAAATATTTTTTACAATTTCATAGGTTGCCCTTTCCTTTTGTTAATGGTTTCTTGTGCTGTGCAGAAGCTTTTTAGTTTAATATAGTTCCACTTATTTTGCTTTTATTGTCTTTACTTTTGGTATCAAATCCAAAAAAAATATTGCCAAGAATGATGTAAAAGAGCTTACTTCTTATGTTTCCTTCTGGAGTTTTATTGTTTTGTGTCTTACATTAAAGTCTTTAATCCATTTTGAATTGCTTTGTCATATGGTGTAAAATAGGGGTCTAGTTTCATTCTTTTGCATGTGGCTGTCCAGTTTTCCTAACACCATTTGTTGAAGAGACCATGCTCCTCCCATTGTATATTCTTGGCTCCTTTGTTGAAAATCAGTTGACTATATACACATAGGCTTATTTCTGGACTCTCTATTCTGTTCCACTGATCTCTGTGTCTGTTTTTATACCAATACCATATGGCTTTGATTACTATAGATTTGTAATATAGTTTGAAATCAGGAAGTAAAATGTCTCCAGCTTTGGTCTTCCTTCCCAAATTTGCTTTAGCTATTCAAGTTCTTTTGTAATTCTATAAAAATTTTAGAGTTGTTGTATCTATTTCTGTAAAAAAACAATGTCACTGGAATGTTGGTAAGGATTACAAGGAATCTGTAAAGCACTTTGGGTACTACGGACGTGTTTCCAATATTAATTCTACCAGTCCATGAACACAGAAGGCCTTTCAATTTATTTGTGTCTTCTTCAATTTCATTAATTAATGTTTTATAGTTTCCAGTGTACAGACCTTTCACCTCCTTGGTTAAATATATTCCTAAGCATTTTATTTATTTTTTTTTTGATGCTATTGGAATGAGATTGTTTTCTTATGTTATCTTCCCAATAGTTTGTTGTTAGCGTATAGAAACATAACTGGTATTCAACACCCATTGATAATAAAAACTCTCCAGAAAGTGGGCATAGAGGGAAACTACCTCAACATAATAAAGAGCATATATGACAAACCCACAGCAAACATCATTCTCAATGGTGAAAAACTGAAAGCATTTCCTCTAAGATCAGGAACAACACAAGGATGTCCACTCTCGCCACCATTATTTAACCTAGTTTGGGAAGTCCTAGCCATGGCAATCAGAAAAGAAAAAGAAATAAAAAGAATCCAAACTGGAAAACAAGAAGTAAAACTGTCACTGTTTGCAGATGACATGATACTATACATAGAGAATCCTAAAGATGCTACCAGAAAACGACTAGAGCTAATTTAATGAATTTGGTAAAGTTGCAAGATGCAAAATTAATGCACAGAAATCTCTTGCATTCCTATACAATAATGATGAAAAATCTGAAAGGGAAATTAAGGAAACACTCCCATTTACCACTGCAACAAAAAGAATAAAATACCTAGGAATAAACCTACCTAAGGAGACAACAGACCTGTATGAAGAAAACTACAAGACACTGATGAAAGAAATCAGAGACAAACAGATGGAGAGATATACCATGTTCTCGGATTGGAAGAATCAATACTGTGAAAATGACTATACTACCCAAAGCAATCTACAGATTCAATGTAATCCCTATCAAATTACCAATGGCATTTTTTACAGAACTAGAACAAAAAATCGTAAAATTTGTAAGGAGACACAAAAGACCCTGAATAGCCAAAGCAATCTTGAAGGAAAAAACAGAGCTGGAGGAATCAGATTCCCTGATTTCAGACTATACTACAAGCTACAGTAATCAAGACAGTATGGTACTGGCACAAAAACAGAAATATAGAACAATGAAACAGGAGAGAAAGCCCAGAGATAAACCCATGCACCTATGGTCAACTAATCTATGACAAAGGAGGCAAGGGTATACAATGGAGAAAAGACAGTCTCTTCAATAAGTGGTGCTGGGAAACTGGACAGCTACATGTAAAAGAATGAAATTAGAACACTCCCTAACACCATTCACAAAAACAAACTCAAAATGCATTAAAGGCCTAAATGTAAGACCGGACACTATAAAACTCTTAGAGGAAAACATAGGAAGAACACTTTTTGACATAAATCACAGTAAGATCTTTTTTGACCCACCTCCTAGAGTAATGGAAATAAAAACAAAAATAAATAAATGGGACCTAATGTAACTTAAAAGCTTTTGCACAGCAAAGGAAACTAAAAACAAGATGAAAAGACAACCCTCAGAATGGGAGAAAATATTTACAAACGAATCAACAGACAAAGGATTAATCTCCAAAATATACAAACAGCTCATGCAGCTCAATATTAAAAAAACAAACAACCCAATCAAAAAATGGGCAGAAGGCCTAAATAGACATTTCTCCAAAGAAGATATACAGATGGCCAAGAGGCACATGAAAAGCTGCTCAACATCACTAACAATTAGAGAAACGCAAATCAAAACTACAGTGAGGTATCACCTCACACCAGTTAGAATGGGCATCATCAGAAAAGCTACAAACAATAAATGCTGGAGAGGGTGAGGAGAAAAGGGAACCCTCCTGCATTGTTGGTGGAAATGTAAATTGATACAGACACTATGGAGAACAGTGTGGACGTCCTTACAAAACTAAAAATAGAACTACCATATGACCCAGCAATCCCACTACTGGGCATATACCCAGAGAAAACCATAATTCAAAAACAGACATGCACTCCAATGTTCACCGCAGCACTATTTACAATAGCCAGGTAACGGAAGCAACCTAAATGCCCATCGACAAATGAATGCATGAAGAAGATGTGGTACATACATACAATGGAATATTACTCAGCCACAAAAAGAAACAAAACTGGGTCATTTGTAGAGACATGGATGGACCTAAAGACTGTCATACAGAGTGAAGTCAGAAAGAGACAAACAAATATCGTATATTAACGCATATATGTGGAATCTAGAAAAATGGTACAGGTCAACCAGTTTGCAAGGCAGAAATAGAGACACAGATGTAGAGAACAAATGTATGGACACCAAGAGGGGAAAGAGGAGACATGAACTGAGAGATTGGGATTGACATATATACACTAATACGTATAAAATAGATAACTAATAAGAAACTGCTGTATAAAAAAATAAAGTTCAAAAAATAAAGAAACATATTTGACTTTGGCCATGATCTTACTGCAACACCATGGGGTCAATAATTATTTTAGCCATTTGTCAGGTAAGAATTTTGAGACCCAGGCTTAAGAGCATGGCTTGTGTGACAGATACAGGTTTAGACCCAGGTCTGTCTCTGCCACCTACTAATGACCCTAAAAATTTGAGAAAGGTAATCTTGCTTGCTGTGACCAAACTCATAAAGAAGTTTCTCTTCTCCACCCCTCAGTACATCAGGACTCAAACAGATGGTTTCCTTTAAGTACTTTTATCCAAGAGATTCAACTTCCCCTTCAGAAGGTTTTAATGCCCTCTCCCTGATCTACAATTTTGCTCTTCCCTTAAAACCTAGCTCACAAAAAAAACTGTAAAAAATACAAACACACTGGAGACTGAACAATACATTACTCAATAACCAAGAGATCACTGAAGGAATCAACGAAGAAATCAAAAAACATCTAGAAAGAAATGACAGTGAAACCACAATGACCCAAACCTATGGGATGCAGCAAAAGCAGTTCTAAGAGGGAAGTTTATAGCAATACAACCCTACCTCAAGAAACAAGAATATTCTCAAATAAACACCTAACCTTACACCAAAAGCAAGTAGAGAAAGAACAAAAAAACCTGAAGTTAGCAGAATGTAAGAAATCATAAAGATCAGATCAGACATAAATGAAAAAGAAATGGAGGAAATGATAGCAAAGATAAATAAAACTAAAAGCTGGTCCTCTGAGAAGATAAACAAAATTGATAAGCCATTAGCCAGACGCATCAAGAAAAAAGGGGAGAGGACTCCAATCAACAGAGTTAGAAATGAAAAAGGAGAAGTAACAACTGACACTGCAGAAATACAAAGGATCATGAGAGATTTATTACAAGCAACTATATACAATAAAATGGACAACCTGGAAGAAATGGACAAATACTTAGAAAAGCACAACCTTCTGAGACTGAGCCAGGAAGAAACAGAAAATATAAACAGACCAATCACAAACACTGAAATTGAAACTGTGATTAAAAATCTTCCAACCGGGCTTCCCTGGTGGCGCGGTGGTTGAGAGTCTGCCTGCCGATGCAGGGGACATGGGTTCGTGCCCCGGTCCGGGAGGATCCCACATGCCATGGAGCGGATGGGCCCATGAGCCATGACCGCTGGGCCTGCGTGTCCAGAGCCTGTGCTCCACAACGGGAGAGCCCACGAATGGTGAGAGGTCTGCGTACCGCAAAAAAAAAAAAAAAAAACTTCCAACCAACAAAAGCCCAGGACCAGATGACTTCACAGGCAAATCCTATCAAACATTTAGAGAAGAGTTAACACCTATCCTTCTCAAACTCTTCCAAAATATAGCAGAGGGAGGAACACTCCCAAACTCATTCTATGAGACCACCGTCACCCTGATACCAAAACCAGACAACGATGTCACAAAAAAAGAAAACTACAGGCCAATATCACTGATGAACACAGATACAAAAATCCTCAACAAAAAACTAGCAAACAGAATCCAACAGTACATTAAAAGGATCATACACCATGATCAAGTGGGGTTTATCCCAGGAATGAAAGGATTCTTCAAAACACGCAACTCAATCAATGTGATACACCATATTAAAAAATCAAAGGAGAAAAAGCATATGACCATCTCAACAGATGCAGAGAAAGCTTTTGACAAAATGCAACAGCCATTTATGATTAAAAAATCCTCCAGAAAGTAGGCATAGAGGGAACTTACCTCAACATAATAAAGGCCATATATGACAGACCAACAGCCAACATCATCCTCAATGGTGAAAAACTGAAAGCATTTCCACTAAGATCAGGAACAAGACAAGGTTGCCCATTCTCACCACTATTATTCAACATAGTTTTGGAAGTTTTAGCCACAGCAATCAGAGAAGAAAAGGAAATAAAAGGAATCCAAATCAGAAAAGAAGAAGTAAAGCTGTCACTGTTTGCAGATGATATGATACTATACATAGAGAATCCTAAAGATGCTACCAGAAAACTACTAGAGCTAATCAAGGAATTTGGTAAAGTAGCAGGATACAAAATTAATGCACAAAATTTCTTCCATTCTTATACACTAATGATGAAAAATCTGAAAGAGAAATTAAGGAAACACTCCCATTTACCACTGCAAAAAAAGAATAAAATATCTAGGAATAAACCTACCTAAGGAGACAAAATACCTATATGCAGAAAACTATAAGACACTGATGAAAGAAATTACAGACAATACAAACAGATGGAGAGATATATCATGTTCTTGGATTGGAAGAATCAACATTGTGAAAATGACTATACTACCCAAAGCAATCTACAGATTCAGTGCAATCCCTATCAAACTACCAATGGCATTTTTCACTGAACCAGAATAAAAAATTTCACAATTTGTATGGAAACACAAAAGACCCCGAATAGCCAAAGCAACCTTGAGAAAGAAAAATGGAGCTGGAGGAATCAGGCTCCCTGACTTCAGGCTATACTACAAAGCTACAGTAATCAAGACAATATGGTACTGGCACAAAAACAGAAATATAGAACAATGAAACAGGAGAGAAAACCCAGAGATAAACCCATGCACCTATGGTCAACTAATCTATGACAATCCAGGCAAGGATATACAATGGAGAAAAGACAGCCTCTTCAATAAGTGGTGCTGGGAAAACTGGACAGCTACATGTAAAAGAATGAAATGAGAACACTCCCTAACACCATTCACAAAAATAAACTCAAAATGGATTAAAGAGCTAAATGTAAGGCCAAACACTATAAAACTGTTAGAGGAAAACATAGGCAGAACACTCTATGACATAAATCACAGCAAGATCCTTTTTGACCCACCTCCTAGAGAAATGGAAATAAAACCAAAAATAAACAAATGGGACCTAATGAAACTTAAAAGCTTTTGCACAGCAAAGGAAACCATAAACAAGACGAAAAGACAACCCTGAGAATGGGAGAAAATATTTGCAAATGAAGCAACTGACAAAGGATTAATCTCCAAAATATACAAGCAGTTCATGCAGCTCAATATCAAAAAAACAAACTACCCAATCCAAAAATGGGCAGACGACCTAAATAGACATTTCTCCAAAGAAGATATTCAGATTGTCAACAAACACATGAATGGATGCTCAACATCACTAATCATTTGAGAAATGAAAGTCAAAACTACATTGAGGTATCACCTCACACTGGTCAAAATGGCCAACATCAAAAAATCTACAAACAATAAATGCTGGAGTGGGTGTGGAGAAAAGGGAACCCTCTTGCACTGTTGGTGGGAATGTAAATTGATACAGCCACTATGGAGAACAGTATGGAGATTCCTTAAAGAACTCAAAATAGAATTACCATATGACCCAGCAATCCCACTACTGGGCATATACCCTGAGAAAACCATAATTCAAAAAGAGACATGTACCACAATATTTACTGTAGCACTCTTTACAATAGGCAGGATATGGAAGCAACATAAGTGCCCACTGACAGATGAATGGATAAAGAAGATGTGGCATATATATACAATGGAATACTACTGAGCCATAAAAAGAAACGAAATTGAGCTATTTGTAGTGAAGTGGATGGACATAGAGTCTGTCATACAGAGTGAAGTAAGTCAGAAAGAGAAAAACAAATACCGTATGCTAACACATATATATGGAACCAAAAAAATAAAAAGTGGTTCTGACGAACCTAGGGGCAGGACAGAAATAAAGACGCAGACCTAGAGAAGGGACTTGAGGACACAGGCAGGGGGAAGGGTAAGCTCGGATGAAGTGAGAGAGTGTCATGGACATATATACACTACCATATGTAAAATAGATAGCTAGTGGGAAGCAGCCACATAGCACAGGGAGATCAGCTCGGTACTTTGTGACCACCTAGAGGGGTGGGATATGGAGGGTGGGTGGGAGACACAAAAGGAAGGGGTTATGGGGATATATGTATACCTATAGCTGATTCACTTTGTTATACAGCAGAAACTAACACAACATTGTAAAGCAGTTATACTCCAATAAAGATGTTAAAAGAAAAGAAGATAGTAGAGAAATATGTAAGTTTAAATGCTTCATTTATAGTAAAAATTAATGTCAATGAACTAAACATCCAAATTAAGAAATAAAAATTTTTAAAAGGGGAAAAAAGAAAAGAAGAAAAAATCTAGTTCACTGTTTAGAAATGGGTTCTAAGTCAGGCCAAATTCAGTCAAGAACCATGATGTAAACTTCAGAGAAAACATAATATTTTCCTACTTACTTGAACAGTTGTTTCTATTTTTTAGGCTAATGGAAGAGATGCAGAGGTTCTATTGACTGGGTAATGACTTAGCCTTGGTTTTAATTTTCAGTCTTTCATTGGGTATTCCAATACACTTTGATTGACTCAATAGAAGTATTATCCAAAGTGGTCTTTTAAATGTGAGGAGAAGGTCCATAGAGAGAACACATCACCATCTTTATGGAAAGGTAGAAAGAACAGTAGACAAAGATTCTAAGGTCAGACTCACTTGGACTCTGCAAATTACTAGCTATTTGATCTTGGGCAAGTCATTTCACAAGTTTGGACCCCAATTTTCTCATCATTTAAGCGAGCAGTAAGCTGGATACCCTCTCAGCTCTTTCAGCTCTGACATTATTTGATTCTAGTGCCAGAGCATAACTTCACGATATACTCTACACGTTTTTTTTTTTCTCCCAAACACATTGACATCATGTTAAATTAGATTGACTCATGTTCCCCCATGTAAACAATTGTGGCTATTGCCAAAATTTCCTAACAAACAGAAGACAGGCGTGGCATGTTTCAAATTCTTTTTCCTTTAATGCTCTGAGCACATTTTTGATGTGTTGAAAAACTGAAGGGTATTTCTGTATGCTGTTCTATATGTGACCGATGAGATCACCCCAAAAATATTTCACAGAGCCTCTTTCATACCTTTGCCAGAACATCCAAAGTCGAGCAAAAATATTTGAACTAGACGTCTAGATTTCTTTTTAAATACATCTGTGTTAGAGAAAAAAGCAAATGCACAAGCGAGATGTTAATCTTTCTGTTTCATAAACCAAAGCATATTGATAAGCACCTGTCAAATAGCCGAGATGTATTATAAATGAACGTAACTTTTGTTGGACAGCATGCTGAGCTGTAGAATACAGCCTAGAGGCATTTGTAACTAGAAAGAGATACCATAGGACATAGTGTTCTCAGGGGAAAAAACACATGGAAATTGTGAAATGTTTTGGAAAGCAGGAATTCCAAACTATCATCTTCCTAGCAGATCTGATTACTCTCATGTGTTCTGATTTCACAGCAAACTCCGATCCAGTTGACATTTAGGGAGGAAGTTTCCCAAAGAAACCATTTGTGGCATCCTTGGAAATATTTCTGGATGGTTATGCATTATGGGAAGGCTTGGTATCATCCTAAACTGAAATTTGAGTTTTTTGATTAAAGGAAATCTTGTGTAAGGACATAAGCTCAGACCTTAACATATACTGCTAGTTGACATCCAGACTGGTAACTACTTGACTTTTACAAGAAGTCCTGACACAGGGCAGCTTAACCTATGGCTTAGTGAGATTCGGTAGCTCTGATCGTTTCCCTTCTTCCTGAATGTCTCATAGGGCTCATCTGAACACACGGCTCTCATCTTTTTTGCAAGTGACTTGATATTTAAGATCAGTTCAGAAGGCCAAAAAACACGAGAATAAGCCAAGTCTTCCATTCCCTAACCTTGTTTCCTCACAAAAGCCACTATACCTTGTCCTGGGATGGGAAGAGGAGAACGGCATAGGTATATTTCTTCACTAGAATTTTCTATTGGCCTCACCTCAGCAGCTTGAGAGGCCAGCCTCCACACATGCTTCCTTAATGTCTACCACAGTCTTTTACGTCAAATTCACCTGTCTTTCCCCAACTACTGTGCTTCCACTACCAACACAGGTGCTATCACTTTTCTTCTTTATTTGGTTATACCAACCTGGTACCTAGAAGGACCCATGGAAAGATAAGCTTTCCATCTTCATATGAGCAAAGTGGGCCAACCCTGTGAAAGAATGGGAAGAACTCAGATAGGGGCAGGAGAAGAAGAGCCAGAAGACACACAGCATTTGCCTCAACAAGATGACCACTCCCACTTCCCTAGCTGCATCTCTGCCCTTATTTTAAGTGCTCTAATTTTCTCTGATTCAATTTGCATTCAAAACCAAGTTGTTCTTTCTTCTGAAGGAGTGGTTAGACATACTAACTGAAGCACAACATTCTTGTATTTCCCTCTCAGCCTTTAAGAAAGATCATATAGGCAGTAATAATACCCTTAAAAGATTGTATTTTCCCATGAAAAAAACAATTTATTAGGTAGTTCATGGGACTGGGCCTTGGCAAAGAAAAAGGGTGGGACTTCCTCTACCCCTAGGACAATTGGTCAGAGATCAGGAGAAAGGAGAAGTCTAGACACAGCATAGGACTGAGACAAGAAATCCTCTGCATCCAGCCATCAGCATCATGGCGAAGCCGTGAGGGATTGAGGGGACAGGGAGGTGCCCTCTTTAACCTCTGCACACAAAGGACAGCAACTTCACAGCAGCTTTGGATAATGAACAGTACATTTCTTCGGTAGACAGGCCCCCTGATTTATAGTGGGTACCCAGCTAACCCCCAAATTTAAGCAGTGGACCAGGAGGCTGGGTCCAGAGAAGTTGGACCATCTGGATTTCAATAGGGTCATGTGGGCAACAACATCAACAAGGGCCCCAGACGAGGCCTCTTCAGAAGGCTGAGCCAGATCTCACCCTTTTTTTTCTCTGCTTGAGACCTTGGTAGTCAGGATTGACAATTGGTCTGAGCAATCATTACTGTTCTTGGGAGTGGTCAAGTGAAACCCACGGAATAAAAAATGGCAACCCCTCAGTTGGAAGAGGAACTCAGAATCATTGAATTTGAATGTGTAAATTTTATATCCAAAATTGGGAAGTAAGGAATATAGATTTCACATTGGTAAATATTTGGATTGCCCAATATCCATTCATTTTCTAACAGCACTCTGATTCCTTTTAAGAAATGACTTTTTCCCCATTGGACAAAGTCTAGTGGGATAATCATTAGGGGTTATGACCTTCCCTACCCAAGGAACTAGCTCAAGATACAGACTGAACCAACTAGATGCCCCCTTCCTGACTATTTGCATCTGAGCAGAGGGTCAAAGTGTCTGGAAGTGACTAGAATCTACCCTATCTAATTGGACGGTTCCTGCTGGGGCCCTAGAGCGTCTGGCTTCTTTGCCCCTGGAACTATCTTATTTCTTGCCACATCCCCAACATGCTCTCCTAGGATCCTGGCAATTTTGTGAGCCCCTGTAACCTTCCAGTAGATTCCTTCTAGCTTTAGTTAGCCAAGATCCATCTCTATAGCTTGTCATTAAAGGCATTTAACTAATATACACCCGCATTCATACAGTGGGCTAAAGTTTATAAGGCTTTTGGCCATCTAGTACCCCATTTCACTCCCACAGGACTATGACGTTAGTAGAGCAGATATTATGTATGCTCACTGATTCGTGGAAAAAAACCTAGACACGAAGGGCTTAGACAACTGGCCCAAGCTCTCCCAGCAAGACAGTGCCCCCAAGCCCAAGACCTCGGGCTTCGCACCCAGCACCCTACACCATACTGCGGTGAGGTGTGAGCTCCTCATCTGTTCTACATAAAGCAGCAAAAGGAAGACAAGTTAACTGGAAACACGCATGCTCTCTTAGCAGCATTCATGTGACTAATACCACAGGCCTCTTTTTAAATTTCCCTTTCAGTGCACAGGGATCAAGATGTAAAAACATTCTTTAATATACTGCAGCATGTTAATGGAGCCAGACTGCAACAGGGTGACATATTTACATTCAGAAAGATTGGAAGTAATGGCAAATTGGCTCTGATGTCACCTATAATTGTTGTTTTTTAGAGGAGAGATATCTAAGTCCATCATCTCTGTGTAGAAGGAATTGGTTTCTTGGAAACAAAAATAAACATGCCTATCTTCCAAAAGGGAACTGACCCTAATCAAGAAGCATCTGAACATGGGCAACACAGGGGCAATAATTACTCCTTGACTAACAGCAGGGACTTCCAGACTTTTTTCTTTACATATAGAAGGACCAAATTTAAAGTATCAATAAAACTTAACTGATCAGTACAAGATTTGTCTGAAGCCAGTAATGTTCTTTGAGAATTCAAAATCACTAAATAATTTGCCTGAGGGCTTCCCCGGTGGCGCAGTGGTTGAGAGTACGCCTGCTAATGCAGGCGACACGGGTTCGTGCCCCGGTCCGGGAGAATCCCACGTGCTGCGGAGCGGCTGGGCCCGTGAGCCATGGCCGCTGAGCCTGCGCGTCCGGAGCCTGCGCGTCCGGAGACTGTGCTCCGCAACGGGAGAGGCCACAACAGTGAGAGGTCCGCATACAGCAAACATAAAAAAATTAAAAATAATAATAATTTGCCTGAAATCACATTTCAGATCCTCGGTACTGTTTAGTGCGGAAGGCAAATAATTCAGGCTAGAATTACAGCAGTGAGAAATCACCCAAAGCAAAGAACTGAGGCCCCCCCCCCCCCCCCCCACCCAACAACATAACTAACTGTAAACCTATTGCTTTGAGGCTCACCATCACCATTTAGGCTCTTCTCTTGGAACAAGTCCTTCTCACAGACAAATAAGAAAAAACTTAGTTCCTGATATCACCTGTTTTATAATGCTACAATATTTCTCAGTTTAGATGAGAGAACCCTTCATGAAAATGCTTGAAATATAAGTACTAAAAAAATAAACATGACAGGAACAAGTTCATGGACATGTTGAATTCATGCTGGCATTAACATTTTTTATTTATAGAAAAAATTTCTTCTTGTCAACATCTGCTCCCTATCAACATCTATTCTAGACCCTTTTATTATAAAAGACAACATCATCTAGATAAAATATATTTTATAAATAATAGATATTTCGTGACCTTATATGGAAAACCTGGTGACAAAATTTTTCTTCAGAGTCCCTTGGTGTGCAAATCAGATGTTCTTTTACACCAGGGAAAATGTGAAAACATATTCCCCTTAATATGTACACATACACAAATTAGAGCACATTCCCCATTGGTATCACCCCCACGTGGGTACACAGTTTGTTCTGTTGGTTTGATTGGATATGCTTCTTAATTTCTACAAAATTGATTTACTGAACAAAAACTAAAATCTCAATGTCTCTAAAATATAAGTAAAAGACTAAAATTGATCAGTAAGAAAAAGAAATACAGGAAGTAAAGCAGAAAAGAAGACAAGAATTTCTATAAATATCAATAATCACAGCATTATACGATATGCAAATAGGAGTGTCTCCAAACATGTATGAAAAGAGATCCATGAAACTGTTCTTTATATTCCCAGATGAAAGGCAGACCTGAAATAGTAAATAATTCTGAGAGTGATGGTTGTACAGCATCAAGTTCAATGCTAGGACTGCAGGTCAAATTTGATTAACGTACCTCTCTTATCACTGCCTTCCTTTACTGTCTTTACTGTCTTCTTCTAGCTTGGTGATTTGTTAGTACTTTTATTTTATTTTATTTTTAAATATATTGCTCCCTGTTGCAGGACAAGCACATGATTAATCTTTCTATGGATAACAACTATTCTTGACATGTAAATCAAGTATGGCCGAAAGCAAATAAAGCGTTTTGGAAAACAAATAAAAGCATTTTAGTGTTTCTAAAGAGACTAATTTGTAGGGTGTGATTGGGGGTGGCAATGGGGGATGGGAGGAATGTCTATATAGTTTTCTTTTTTCCCCTTGAGAGTTCTCTTCTGAAAGAAAAATGTTAGATTACTGCAAAGAATACATTCTTTGGCAGCATTCTGTCTTTACTCCATTAAAAAGAAAGTTTTACACATAATGACTTACAGAGTACATAAATGTCCTTGGAGTATAAATGAATCCTACTTTATTTGGGGTGGAAGGGAGGGAAAGAGTTAGTGTCCACAATTTGCTTGCTTTCTTTGACTTTTTCCATAGCTCTCTTGTCTTCCCATCTGACAGGCTCTATCTAAGATGCTGAAGTGGATCAAATTTCCTTTCTCCTTTCCCCAGGTTAATGACATTTGCTGTGAAGACCAGGAGATTACTAGAGAATTGGGAACTGGAGTCAGGGAGCTGGAAGGCTGTACCTCAGGAATAATTTCCTCCATTTATCTGATGAGAGTATTGTGAAAGTACCCAAGTTATTAGTCTATATATAAATAACACTGCCACCCACCCGGCATTTTCTCTCAGAGAGGCAGGCTGCAAGAGCCCTCTCTAGTTTCTAAAGTGAGGTCCTGTTTCGAGTCACCTTGGGGTGTAATATATTCTATTTATTCCTAAATGTACATTGCTAAAAAGAAAAAAAAATTTTCAGATTATTTGTTTTTCATCATTTCTCTAAATATTCTATTTCCCAGCTTCATCACCCACCCACTTATTCATCAGGCTTGGCTGCAAAAACATTTTGACAGTCTTCCAAATCCAAACATACCCTCAAAGGATGAAAAATCACTGATAATTCTTTTGAATGTTCAGAGACCGAGGAAAAGGCCTGATAAAGCCACCCTAACAATAAGGCCAGGATGCTAGAGCCAGCTCTTGCCAGAATGGTATTGATTATGTAAGAAGGATGTTTCAGAGCTAATCGACACCCTTTCCCCTACACACACACACACACACACACACACACACACCCCAAGGCCTTTAAAACAAGGCAAATCAATAGTGTCCTAAGGTAGAAACAAAAAGAAAAAAAAAAAATTCTTAAAGTCGGTTCTTTGGGGAGAGATTATTCAGGACTCCTATTTACTTCCCATTCCATAGTGGCTGCAACTCTGAGCCTCACTAAAATATTACAAAGTGTATACCTTCTGTTTGTATTACATCCCTGGATCTTTACATCTACCAAACATCCAGGTGGTGAGAAATCTCCCATTCATAGCCCTTTCTAATTTTCTCTGTGTGTATGGTGTTATTTTAGGAACCAAAGTGTGAGGAATTTTCATGCTTCTTAAAAATAAGCATGTTTCATGCCATCTTTCTTATGGATTCTGCAATAGATAGACGAATTGGTTCCAAATGGTTGGGTTTTCACTCTCATTAACTAACACTAAGGCAACATGCAGTGGATTCGTCAGCATTCAGAATCACAGAAGTCCAGAGGGAAAATAAAGGGCAGGATATATGAACCTTGACTCTTGAATGAGCTCAGGTGCCTGGAGTCACTGACATTCTGGAACGTAGAGTTGAAAAATGGTATTTCTTAGGTAATTATGATCTCAGCCGGTTCTAATGGAGCAATAATAGTTTGGCAGATCCTATGGGTGGTGTGCATTTCAGAGCCCTCACAAATTCCAGGGAAAGAAAGTTATTCTTTTATCTCAGGAAAGAAAGAATAATTGACCTATTGGGACAAAGGAGAAAATTGACTACAGTTCCTTTGGTACTACGGTCTCTTGTCATTTAGAAAATAGTGATTGGATTACAGAGTGGATTAGCATAATTTAGTGGTAAAAGCACTTGTAACCATTTATCTTCTGGATAAATGGTTACTGAACCATATTTCTTCAATTCCTTCCCTTCTACCTATCTCAGTTTGGTGGAGAAAAAAAAAGGGATGGGAAACCGAAGGAGTATAACATAACTCTAAATACAAAACCACATGGCATGGTAAATGTCCCACTGTGAGTCAGGATGACAAGTACTGCATAGTATTACCAGAAACAAAAGGTGGAAATGGGGCTTCCCTGGTGGCACAGTGGTTGAGAGTCCGCCTGCCGATGCAGGGGACACGGGTTCATGCCCTGGTCCGGGAAGATTCCACATGCCGCGGAGCGGCTGGGCCCGTGAGCCATGGCCGCTGAGCCTGCGCGTCCGGAGCCTGTGCTCTGCAACGGGAGAGGCCACAACAGTGAGAGCCCCGGGTACCACAAAAAAAAAAAAAAAAAAAAAAGAGCTATGAAATGAAAGTACTCATCGGATCTGCAGATTTCATATAGCTAAGAAGGTCATTTTGAATAATTATGAATTTCTGCTTTGAACTAATTTAATAAACAATTTATCTTAGGGTTTTAATGAGTCCTTAAAAAGACACACACACAGTAATACATACTCATTGTTTAAAAAAAAAAAGTCAAATACTACGGAAGTGATTTTAAATTTTAAAAATCTGTCCTCATCTCCATTCTGCTCCATCCCAGGGACCTGCTTCCCAGAGACAACCACCTTAATCTTATTGTCTTTAGTTATTTAGTTAACCCTAAATAATATGTTATACTGAAATTATTGATTTTCTTTGGGCTTTCTTTTTCAACTTGAAGTTGAGGATTCAGCTAACTGAAGACTGAAAACCAACCGGAGTGTTTGGATTAAAATGACATTTAAAATGGTGTTCACTCCAGAGAGCTAAGCAGGGTGCCAGGATTGTATTTCTCTTTTCACAGGTCCAAAGTAATGACCTTTCTGTCATTCAAAGGAGGAGGAACACGTGAACTAAGCACTCAGTCAAATGAATGAACTTTTCTTTAAGTCATTAAACATAAGAAATCATTTCATGTTGAGTTTGCTCCTTACTTGTATCATTACTCTCTTGTAACATTTTTGTTGTGCTTGTTTTGCTTTATTCTTTCCTGGGTTTTATATTTGCCTTTTTTTTAAAGGAAAAATAGACAACTCATATACTTCTTTATCTGTGAAACATGACCTTCTCTGTTAAGTCTGCCCTGGCTCACCAGTGTAAGGTCAGTGATTCCCACCTTTAAGCTCCTATAGCACACATTTTGTCTGAGTTCTAGTTTAGTAAAAGACTGGTTGGAAACGGAGTGCCTATTTTATTGAATTATAATTATACATTTAGGTCTATGTCTACTGGAGTAGACTATGAATTCTTTAAAAAGAAAATAAGTGTATTACCTTTTCATGCTTTACCTCCTGCATGCTGCCCAGCACTTAGTGTTTATTACCTTTGTTGGATGAATAAATTATCATAGCCTATAAACACGTACCTCTCAAGGGACTGATGCTCACTCACCTCATCCTCCCATCTCCACCCTCCTTATTTCTAGATTCATTTCAGAACATTTACAATTAGAAATCATTGTAAGTTTTAAGCTGTTTTCTTAAGAATTCCGGGAGAATTTAGCCATGTTATCCTCTGACCTTGAAAATAAAATAAGAATCATCACAAAGATGTCGTAATTCTCCTTTTCACCCTCCATTTATAAATATCTCTTTAGGAGAGGGGCTTCCCTGGTGGCGCAGTGGTTGAGAGTCTGCCTGCTAATGCAGGGGACATGGGTTCGAGCTCTGGTCTGGGAGGATCCCACATGCCGTGGAGCAACTAGGCCCGTGAGCCACAACTACTGAGCCTGCGCGTCTGGAGCCTGTGCTCCACAAGAGAGGCCCCAATAGTGAGAGGCCCGCGCACCGCGATGAAGAGCGGCCCCCGCTTGCCACAACCGCCCTCGCACAGAAACGAAGACCCAACACAGCAAAAATAAATTAATTAATAAAAAATAAGGAATGATATATCTCATTAAAATATATATATTTTATTAGGAACTTGAAACACAAACATCAGAAAGGCTTGAATTCATCTAAATTATTTCCTACTGCCTTTAAATCCCATTTATAAATATAGAATTAAATAAATGATATAAAATATATACATTTAAAGATACAGAATATGAAAATATGAAGACACAGACCAACTCCGATGCTAGACAAATGGGACTGATTGCCTCTTTGCCATGATGATAAGATTTCTCTCAAAGTAACCTGTGATTACAAGTTTCTGAGGGGCTTTCCGAAGTCTGTCTCATTTTATGTTATCACGATATTTCCTATTACGGCAGAACATTTGCAGATAATATTCATAAAACTTGTGTTATATAGACTTTGCAAATGTCCTCACGTTTATTGGAAGTGTTTAGTTTTAGTTCCAGGCAAAGAATCAGTTAGGGGGTTAGATCTTTTTTGAGCTACTATCAATCATCATAGCTGAAGTTTGTTTGACAACAGCAAAGTCACTTTAACTTCGGCCACCCACAACTTACAAAAAGGGATTCTTTTAGCTGAAGCATCACCTTGACAGTGAGGGTGTTCCCTGACCCCCTGTGATAGAACTCACCACACTCTCCTCTGTGGCCCCTGCATATCCTCTCCAGACCATCAGAGTATGTGAGTAAATGCTGTGCTTGGTTGCTCACACACATTTTTTTAACTTTTTTTTTTTTTTTTTTTTTTGCGGTACGCAGGCCTCACACTGTTGTGGCCTCTCCCGTTGCGGAGCACAGGCTCCGGACGTGCAGGCTCAGCAGCCATGGCTCACGGGCCCAGCTGCTCCGCAGCACGTGGGATCTTCCCAGACCGGGGCACGAACCCATATCCCCTGCATCGGCAGGCGGACTCTCAACCACTGCGCCACCAGGGAAGCCCTTAACTTCTTTATCATCCCCTTGAAGACAAGGCTGTGTGTTTATATCTAAGCACCACTATATAGTAGGCATCAGATATATGTTTGCAGAATAAACGAAGAAATCTTTCATGTGGAAATCTTCTTTTAAAACAGTTACCCAAAAATTCCTTATGCAAACACTCCAAAACTACTGCTTTGGGCCCTAATCTTTTGCCTCTAATTAAACAATTCATTTTATTAAGAAACATATTTTCTAACAACTCAAAGTATGAGATTTCAGGGAGGTGGGGTGAGATAGGACTGTAGAGCACACCACTGCCTAGTGTTGGCATTCAGGCATGTCTGGAATTGTTTGATGACTCAGTAAATCAGAGTTGATGAATGTTTATTTGCATGGACCTGGGGTTACTCTGAGGGTGAAAAAATGATCTCAGAAGAAAAATAAACTAGACATTTAATTTTGTCTTTTGGAAATTTGTTTCTTTCAAAAAAGAGAGAGATTGTAGGTAAACACTGAAAAAAACTGTTCTCCTAAACTTTCAAAGAAGCGGGAGGCAGGAAATGCTGCTTTCAGAGTCTTGACAAAATGAAACATGAGGAAGAGTGAGCCATTCCTCCTCTCCCGATGCCTCAGACCATCACACAGTCCTGGCTCCACAGTTATGGTGAAACTGAGCAGGATCCTGTGGTACAAAAGCCTCTCCAGGGACTGAGTGAACTGATGAGGGTGATTATAATTTTCATGACTTTCTGTTTGAATTAAAAAAAAAAAAAAAAAAAAAAAGCTTCTCCAGGTCCCCCGTTTCTTGTTTGTATGAAAAAAAAAAAAAAAAAAAAGGCTTTAGTCTCCTAGGCCTTCCCTGAGTTCCAAAGAGCAGACTCAAGCAGTTAATGATTAGGACAATAGAGTCACAGGACTCCTAATTCCTCCTGAAGGGACACACGTAACAATCCGGTACATATTCTTGAGCTGTTCTATAGAAATCAAGAACCCCACCCCGGTGGAGGATGGTGGCTACATGCTGACATCAAGCACACAGACCCCAGACTGGTTGGAACCAAAAGGTTGAGAATCCAGTCAATCAGAAAAAGGGCCATGAGCTGATGACACAGTTTACGACCGTTTCCCCTAACACTGTCTTTAAAAACCTTGTCTGAAAGCCACTGGGGAGTTCAGGTCTTTTAAGTATGAGTCACCTGTTCTCCTTGCTTGGCCCCTGCAATAAACGTTTCTCTGCTCCAAACTCTGACATTTCGTTTGTTTGGCCTCACTGTGCATAGGGCACATGAACTTGGGTTTGACAACAAGGGCATCCGATGTGGTGGTCCCCATGATCGGTAATGCCACTGGTAGGGAATCGTGTGCTTGAGGAGCAGGATACACTATGGTGCCTGGAGTTGGAGAGTGGCAGAAAATGACAATGTGACCACAAGAAGTGACGACGCCCAAAAGAGCTCTGGCACTGTCAGCTACACAAGCATGTCTGTGACCATGTGTGAAATGGATCGTGAAGACTCCCAGATAGATTTGGGAGAGTTCATTTTTAAGAAGGGAAAGGTCTTACAGAAGTAGGTAGAGTCAGATGTCAGCGACATTTGGATTAGCTATTCAACCATTATTTATTGAGTACTGATTATGCTCTAGGCATGGTGCTGGGCATGGGTTATTGCTGTTAAAGTGACTTCATCTGCACCCCTAGATGGGACAGCCTGGGAAAATCCTGGTTGCAATGAAGTTTAGAGTGGCTGCTCACAACAGCAAAATATAAAATTGAAGTGGGGAAAATATGACCAATACAGATGAAGGAATGCAGATTTAAAACAATGGAATATCAAGTTTTCCCTCATGTACGTGGCAAAAATTTTAAACATAAATATCATCATGTTGACAAGACAAAAGGGAAAGATGCACTCTCATACGCTACAGGTTTGCAATGGAAATGAGTACAACTCTTGAAGGCAACTTAGCAATATATATTATATCAGTGTAGAAATTCCCACTTCTCTCCTTTCATTAAGAAATACATGCATATATGTTCATGAAAATACAAATACAAGGCTTAGCTTTGTAGCAAATACCCACATTAAAAAAAAAAAAAAAAAAACAGTTGAGCAATGGGGAATGGCTAAATAAAATATGGTCCATCTATAAAATGGAGAACTATACAACAATTTTGAAGAATAAAGTAATCTAGAATGCATCCCTATAGAAAAAGCTCCTTGACACATTTTTGCTTCTACAGAATACAATTTCTGCATAGGAACATTATTTATGTCAGAGAAAAACAGAGCAAAGAGGTTAGAAGTAACAACTTGGATGTGAATCCTGGCCCTGCTGAAACAGAGAAAGACCCTTTGGGGCCCTCCCAGGTACAAATCCTTTCCATGTCTCCCATTTCTTGTTTGTAGGAAATAGGCTCCATTCAGCCTCCTTGACCTTCCCTGAGTTCCAAAGGGAAGATTCAATCAGTTACTTATCAGGGAAGGGAGGAGAATGCAGAAACTAAGGAGGAGCAGTCAAGAAAAATTAGTGCAGCCTTGGGGCAGGGTCCTGGTTCCCCCTCAAGGAATATATATAACAATACCTTTGAGTTCTTCTGTAGGAACTAAGAAAACATATTACCCAGATGGAGGATGGTAACTTCAGGCTGAGCACAAGATTCCTGGAACATCACTCTGTTACCTCACTGCCAACCAATCAGAAGAAAGTCTGCACACAGTGGAAGATAACAAAGATTCTGAACCCCACCCCAAGTGATTCTCCCTTTAAAAACTTACACGGTCAAGCAGAATCTTCAGAGTTGGTTTTTGGACATGAGTCCACCTTCACCCCAGGTTGCTGACCCCCTGCATAAAGCAACCTGGCCATTCTTACCAGCACTTGCCTCTCAACTAGTGGCTTTTGAGTGGCAAGCAAACCTGAGTTGGGTAACACTGCTACTTGCTGAGTGTGCAACCCTAGGCAACTTGCTTACCCTCTCTCAGTTCCTGGATTTCTCATAAGTAAAATAGGGTTAGAAATAATTCTTCCCTTCATAGCACTGTTGTGGGAATTAAACCGAACATGCCTAGCACATAGTAAGTACTCAAGAAATGTTAGCTATTATTATTCTTTTAAAAATTCACAAAATAAATATATTCTGTTTGTACACACACTATCACACATGTACACACACATATATATGCAAAGAAAGTGATCCTGAAGGAGAGACATCAGTCTGGAAACAGCAGTTTTGAGTGCAGAGGGAATTTGGCTTAGAGATGAGTCAGGGGAATTTTTGCCTTTAATCAGTGCTCTTACCATAAGATGAGATTTTTGTATTATTATGAATTTAAATATAAAAATACCTTGAATGAAAAGAAATAAGCCACACAAGAAGGAGAAGGATAAAGAAAATGAGAAAGAGACAAAGTTCTGAGCAAAAGGCAGCCTGTTGATATGAAGGTAGTAGAATATGGTGCCCCAGAATATGCTTCTTTGGCTTAATGATTCTTTTTGAGGTGATTTTCCTGAGAAACAGGACAGTCTCTGAAAACAAAGTAGAAGTTACCCTTTTGTAAGAGACATTTACGTTTATAAAGGAAATCTCCGTTTATTTTTCTGTTTTTTTTAATTGAAGTATAGTTGATTTTCAATGTTGTGTTAGTTTCTGGTGTACAGCAAATGATTTAAATATATATACATATTCCTTTTCATATTCTTTTCCAATATGGTTTATTACAGGATATTGAATATCATTCCCTGTGCTGTACAGTAGGGCCTTGTTGTTTATCTGTTTTACATATAGTAGTTTGTACGAAATCTCCATTTTAAAGAAGGATGACTCTAAATCACAAGAGAATCTTATAACTGGAGAAGGACAATGACTTAAATCCGCATGACCTTACTCTTCTTACCCTTGTTTATCCATGCTTCTTCTGCTAATCTCCCATAACTTCCCCCCGCCACACACACACCACATACACACACACACCACCACATACACACACACCAGCACATACACACACACACCACACACACACACCACACACACACACCACATACACCACATACACACCACATACTCACACACACACCACATACACACCACATACACACCACATACACACACACACCACATACACACCACATACACACCACATACACACACACCACATACACACACCCCACATACACACACCCCCCACATACACACACACATAGCACGTACACACACACACACCCCACATACACACACACACACCACGTACACACACACATACACACACACACACCACATACACAGACACCACATACACACACACACACCACATACACCACGTACACACACTCACACCACATACACACACACACACCACATACACACACACACAACACCCCTTTGTCTTTAGGTAAAGACAGTATTTAAGCTGGTGGCTTAGGCCACCTAAGAAAACTACTCATTTTTCCCTGGGTATCTCCTGTGTATATGTGATGTTCACATTTTAAGAAACTTCTGTTTGCTTCTCTCTTGTTAATCTTTTATCACAGGAGGTCACAGCCAAGAACTCAGAAGGAAAACTATTTTTCCTCCCCTAGAAATATACTAGAATCTATGACCAAAACCCTTACATGTCATTACCTGGACTCAATAAAGCATTCAGTAGTGTTACTTCTCGAGTAATAGAATTAATGATTTCTGAATAACAAATATTAAGAATATACCCCAGGGCTTCCCTCGTGGCGCAGTTATACCCCTTAATATTTGTTTAATATTGTTTAATACCCCTTAATATTTGCTTCCCTCGTGGCGCAGTGGTTGAGAGTCCGCCTGCCGATGCAGGGGACACGGGTTCGTGCCCCGGTCCGGGAAGATCCCACATGCCGTGGAGTGGCTGGGCCCGTGAGCCATGGCCGCTGAGCCTGCACGTCCGGAGCCTGTGCTCCGCAACGGGAGAGGCCACAACAGTGAGAGGCCCGCGTACCACCAAAAAAAAAAAAAAAGAATATACCCCAGAAATATTTCAGCAATCACCTAAAAACTTCGATAAATTATTCAAAAGGAAGGGTGCCCTTATCCGTATACACACACATGCACATCAATACATACATATATATACATACATATGTATAGCATTTAGACTTTACATGACTTCCTATCACTTCATGCCCCCATTCTACTGTTTCGTTGCTGTTGTTGTTTTCTTTTGCTTAATTTTCCTTTCCTTTTCATAGAATATTGTGAGCTTTGTAAATATCTGTGTAAATATTAAACATTAATTACAAGCTTATACATTTAGTTTCTGTTGAAAGTGATAGAAACCCCATGCTGTCACCTCGGGGCCTGACAACAAAATGGCTCCATGAAATAAGCTGAGGCCTCTGTAAAGGAAAAGCCGTTTTTAGTGCCAAGAAGTTAGCACCAACCGCCATCTCAACCTCCATGAGTCTCAGACAAGCTGTGGAACAAGAACAGATAAAGGGAATTTGAAAAAACAACTCAGGAAAATGTTCTCTTGAAAGAGCTGGAAGCAGTGTGAGCGACGGAGCCCTCTAACTTAATCCCCATCAGAGATGAGCAGAGATGAGATGAAGTTGACTTCGTAGCCCCGCCCCCTCACACTCCAGCCCCTGGACCGCCCTGGGTTACCCACTCTGTCCATGCCTTGACTCCTGGCTGGCTCCGCCTTTCTCAATGGACTGCTCACCCTCTTGACCACCGTCGGGGAAATGAAACAATCCTGCCAACAAAAGACTTCCCCATACCAACACAGACGAGAGAGAACACAATGTATTACAGATTCGCACGCATAAAACTGTGGACAAAGTCTAGGCAGACTTTCATACAAGTTTATACAGAAAAGTGGATGAGAGAAAAATTAAAATGCTTTTTTTCCTGAGATTACCTCCTGTATGACTATGAAGAACTTCCAAATTAATCTTAGAGGCATGTGTTTATAGCTCTAAGCAGCGTCAGAAGACCCACGACCTTGCATTGTAAAATCAAAAGCCTGATAAACACAGGGTCTCTTGTGTATTGAAGGAGACTCCCTAAGGAGGAGAGGGTGGGAGAGACAGCTGCTTCCCTCCTCTTTATGAAACTGAGAGCTTGATCATCTCACCTTACAATTTGAAAGCTTACCTTACAATACAAAGGGGAAAATCCTGATTCATGTGTCAAAACCTTAGATGATTCACTATTTGGGGGCCTCTCTTGTCAAATGCAATTTTAGGGCTTTGTATGTAATATCAAACAAAATCTTGCCTTTGGGGCTGATAAGATAACTGTCTTCATTCTTTCTCCGGATTTGACTGAAGTGGGCAAAGAAATGAAGTTTCTATCAGGCTGCCTTGGAGAGGGGGTCACCTGCCTTCAAGGTCAAACCCTGTGCTCCAGAGAGGTTCACAAAAGTCCTCTCTGCTTGAGGTATCCTGGGGTTTGGGGGCGGGTGGACAGACAGGTTGGGGCTCAGGAGCTGTGAGCATGCGGGGGTCATTTCCACTCCCCACTGGGCTGCCACCACCACCAAGCCCTCCTCCACTCCTGTCACTGCTTCAATCTCCCACCCCTATTAAAGCAAAGCAGAGGGATGGGTTTTAAATGAAACAATCTTAAGAACAACCCCCAGCAAAGCAGCTGATTCTTAGGGAAAGTGCTAACATCACAGGCAATTTAACCCTGGCATTTGGAATCATTTTTTTCAAATCCCCATTTAGGAGGCAACAGAGCTTTGCTACCAAGCTCCGAGGCTGTCAGAGAAAGCAGTTCCCAAATACTTAAGGTTTATAACGAGGCTTTAAAGCCACAGCCCCCAGGCTTGGTCCACCACATCCTCGCTGCCAATGAATGAACTCTCCTTTTGCCCTGTTCTGTTGACAGCCGCATTTTTACAATCTGACTTTCCCCATTCCGGACAGCATTATCCTTTCTGATTCAGGGCAGACCCCTGACGACTGGACTTGTGACAAGCAGATTACAAAGCTGGCTTATCCAGGCATTGTGTTTCCCAGGCTCTTTCTGCAGCCAAAGCGTCAGCGGCAGCAGGGAACAATAATTGCTCATTTGCGGCAGTGACCTTTTCAACTGGACGGCACCTCAGCTCTGGTGCCACTGTGATGTCTCTCTTCTTTAATTAGCATGTGCTGGCAGGGAAAGGAGCACCCAGTGGCACTGAGTACAGTAGTGTCTAGTGTCTGGACCTGTCTCACTCTACTTCTCAAAGCCACAACTGAGGAGCAGAGCCATCTGTTTCATTCACTTTGTTTTTATACTTGGATTCTAACAGGAATTTAAGTCACTGGGATCAGAAGTGCATTAGGAAATAATGTCAAGACATTTACCTGGGGGTCATTCATTTTCAAACGAAAACTGGACAAATTCCATCAGGCAGCAGGTAGAAGAGATTCAGAGAAATCTATTTTGCTGTTTAATCCCCAAACCTTGCAGTTTCAGTTGAGGGTAGTATCTGCAGCTACGTCCTATTGGATGGCATCCCAGCTAAACATCTCTGTTCATTTGCTCACTGCCTCTTGGCTATGCCAATTCACTACAATACTAATCTGATGTAAGCACGATGGTACTGATAACGTCAACAAAATTTTCCAGGAAGGTTAGTGGATTTTTGGCACTTTTACAAGGAATCTGCAGGACCAGAATGAGCTTGACAAAAAGAAAGAGAAAAATATGAGTGAAACATTAGCTGAACTGGTCAAAATCTTATGATACTATCTGCAGGTCGGGATGAAGGCACGAAGAGAGATAGCAGCCATGCAATGCAGTGAAGGGGCGGCAAAGTGAGAACCGTCACATATACTTTATGCTCTGGTTCACGTATGTCAGTTCATCTATCTGGTACTAAGACCTAGCATCCAAAAATGTACTGTCTGACAGTGTGGTGGAGTGGAGAGGAGAGGAGACACTTATCTAGGGCCATCATCCAACCAAACTCAAATGGAAAATTGACCAAACACTTACTGATGAAAAAAGAAAATACACCCAGGCAAGAAATAGAATTCTAAGGAAGGAATAAAACAATTCTAGTAATGATCAAAGTTCTACAACAGGACAGTCGCATCATAGACATGATCATGGACAGCAATTCTATTTTTCTTTTTGGATTTCATCAACAACCTGATGTTCAAACCTGAAGCATCTAGTGAACAGTCCCTGCCCTTCCCCCATAGCCCATGCAAATTTCCCATCAATCCCTTACCAATCCCCCAGTCTCAAAAAATATAAAAAGCACATTCAGGGCTTCCCTGGTGGCACAGTGGTTGAGAGTCCGCCTGCCGATGCAGGGGACACGGGTTCGTGCCCTGGTCCGGGAAGATCCCACATGCCGCGTAGTGGCTGGGCCCGTAAGCCATGGCTGCTGAGCCTGCGCGTCCGGAGCCTGTGCTCCGCAACAGGAGAGGCCACAACAGTGAGAGGCCCGCGTACCGCAAAAAGAAAAAAAAGCACATTCATTCTAAAGTATAAATGTGTTAGTCATTGTAGGGTTTAAAATTATGCATATTTTACATGTATAAAATACATATATATTTGATAATATACGTATGGTAAGAGTCTCAGGAAATTATTAAAATTGTTAAGGGGTTGCAATCAATCCTCTACCCTCATCTTAAAAAGCTCCCACAAGAAAAAGATGGAAATTTAAGGAGAAATTCAACTTTAAAAAGAATAACTATATTGTGAGGATGACAAGCAATAGTGTTATGTAAGATTGTGATCCTACCTACACAGCTGGCACCAACATCATCTGAAGGATGCTATGATGCTTGTGTGTCAGGGGAAGTAAGAAGCAAGAAAGCCTCTTCCCGTGTTAAGACTACAAATCAGGAACCTAGGTCTGGTTCTAGGGCTCTCCAGTGACTCTTCCTGTGATTGTTCTAGTTCTCTCTTTCCTCCATAGGAGTAACATTTGAGTTCTAGCGACGACGATCATTGCAATATTAACTCGATGCAAAAATCCCCAGAGAATTAAGTAAAGGGTATTATTTTTAAATCCCTATCAGTCCCTTTGTGCTGATATAAAGTAGCTAGAACTTGGAGATAGAATGAGATTCTTAATAGACTTTTGGGGAAGAAAAGAAAAGCAATTTTCCCTGTGGAATTCTATGATAAGCCAGTTAAATCCATCCTCAGAGACGAATCGGTGGCTACCACGATACCTAGTAGTGTGATGATGCCCCTATAAGAGAAATTGTGAAACTTGCAGGATTTCTCATACATGTCACTGAAATGTGCTCTGAATTGCTCAGCTAAACGTTAATTCCATTGCATTTACTTAAAGGGGCATATTCCATGGCCGATTCTCAGTCTAAAACCCCCCACTGACTTCAGAGGGAGATTTTCCTGAGTAAAGATGACAGGATACAATTCCATGTAGGCTGAGTGACTGTCTGTCATTTTTATTACGTGAGGCTGAAAATATCTTCTAGCCGTACAGACCCCAAGGGACTACATGGTGCTGAAATTATCCATCTGCTTTGCTGTTTGGATCCTTGTCTATCTGACTCCACAAGGGACCAGAGTCGCTCACCTGCTATTGACCACAAAAGCATACTTTCTGTGCCTTATATTACTGACCAAGGAATGCATTTTCCAGCTGTGAAAAGTGCAAACACATATAAGTACAAGGTTGTATTCAGAAGCAGAAGGAGCAGTGGCATCCAGGTAGAGCCAACTGATATATATCGAGGCAAAGAGTTTACCTGTACAACCAAAACGAAACCAAGAAATAATCCATCTTGTAGTGAACTCAAAGCTCTTTTCAATGTCAATCTCATTTATTGTTTGGGGGCTGGTGAGAGGTATCAAAAGGGAGATGGAAAGGAGGGGTGGAGTGGCGAGCTTCATTTTGTTAATATTCCAGCTTTTTCCAAATAACAAAATATTTCACATTTAGATTTTTATTAAGCCAAGTCCTTATCATATTCAATATTCTGCTCATAATAATTTTGGAGATGTTATTTTGATCCATATTCTGGCTACAGGACTTCATAGAATCAGAAGAATGAAAAAAGACAACAATTTTCAATAAGTATGATTTTGGCTTCGTTCCCCAGGGTCTCTTCAACGAGGAATCTGAAAGTTATAAGAGTAGCAATTTTTTCGTCCCCAGTGAAATAGACAGGGAAAATGTGAAAGCTCATTTGAAGGGAGAATGGCTACCAAAAAGCTAATGAGGAGACAACCGTAACATATCCTTCTTTTCTTCTTTCCTAACATTGATTTGGTTCTTCATCTTTATGTATTAAAAGAAACATGACAGAGAAACAAATGTCCTTCTATTGTTTACATTTGAGGTTTACAGGGAGAGCAATCAGCAGATTTTCTGTAAGATCCATCTATCTGTCACTGTGTTTTATTGGATACGGCTGCAGCTGAATCAAAAAGAGGAAAAATGAAAGATGTGAAAGTGACAAAGATGGTTATAAAAACAGAATAAAGGAGTGAAATCTCTGGAGTGTCAGAGTGGTCCAAAGACAGCTGTGAGCAATATTCCCTCTGTTTTCATAAAGTGAGAGCATGCACCCTCAACACATGAAAAACAAATTATAAAGACCAAGCATGAAAGAGCAGATTTGGGTATGGTATTCAGCTGGGATTCACAATGGAAGTTTACCAGACACGTTTCACATTATGCCCAGTTGGAACTGTGCTACGTAGCAATGAGTTAAGCCCCGCCCTCCCCCAACACACACACACACACACACACACACACACACACACACACACACAATTAAGTGTCAATCAGTTCTCCTGGTCCACAGATGAAAGTCAAAACTCAACTTTCCATTTAATAACCCCCACAACCTGGCCCCAGCTTTTTTCTGTAACCTAATTCTCCTTGCTCCCTCTCTGGCCCAAGAAAACTCCTGCTTGCTCTCTGGCCCAAAAAAATTCCTGCACAAGTGACTCTCATTTTCTCTTTTGTCATTGTGCTCAAGCTCCTCCCCTACTCTGATGGTATTCCAACATCTCATTTGCACCGTCTTCATTTTTCTGTCTTGCCCTTCTTTCAAGATCTTCCTTACCACGGAGACAATACCACCCCATGGCAACAACAGTAATCATATCTCAGATTTAGATATCATCACAGAAAATTGGCATGAAAACCCAAAATGTCATTGGCCAGGAAGCAATAAAATATTTGTAGCCAGTGACTTAGTTCAAAGAAGTACAATTATTTTATCTTTTCCCATGGTTTCTGACTGTCAAGAATTTGATGGGGGTGGGTTCTCACTCAAGGTTTGGAACAGTGGGGAGCTGGACTGTCTAGATCCTCTATCTCTCTCTGTGTAGTCTTGGGGCCCTTCCATGAACTCTATCTGGGCTGATGTGGAATTCCTCAAAGTAGGACTGCTTACCTAGAGGCTGAAATCTCAAAGAGCAAGCAAGGCAGAATTTAAATCGCCTAGTATGACCTAGCCTCAGAATTCATCTAGGACCACTTCCACCATCTTCATTGGCCAAAACAGTCACCCAATCCTGCCCGATTTCAAGAGGAGGCGACACAGAACTCAACTTTCGTTCGCAAGAACGTCAGAGTCACACGGTAGGAAAAGCACTTGAGATATGAAATATTTGGGGGCCATCTTTAAAAAAACACAATGGGCCGCAAGAATAGATTATTATTTTATCTTGAGGGGAAAACAAGGAATTTCTGGATCCTACCATTTCTCTACCAAATAACACAGAGTTCCAGGTAAATATTCAACAACTACACTTTTATATAGCTTTTAAACTAAGCATGCTTTTAAAAAGTTATATTTTAAATAATTTGTTTGAACGTTGTAAATTATTCTTTCCAAAAATGCTAAAATATGCTTAGTGATGAACAGAGTGGGGTGAGTCCAGTTCTACACTTCAGTATTATACATCTTATAAAACACAAGAAATATTTGTCCTGGAGATGCTGGGATAACATAACACAACTAGCAGATAACCAAAGCACAGGTACATCCTTCTTTAGATTCTAGCCAACACTAGGCCAAGGGTGATACAGTCAGTGAAAGCATGGTCCTAGCAGACCATCTTCATCACCGTCTAGTTTGCTGTCTGCAGATAAGCATGACCTAAAACATAATGTTCCCTGGTGGTACATTCCATAGTTTAATCAGTAACATAGTCTTGAATCTGATAACGGTGCTCCCGAAGTATAACCCTTCATAACCCTATTGAAGCTATTATTTATGTAGTCAGATCCAGGCTCAGTGCTGCCGTCAGAAAACATGGTTCATACATTTCATTGAAATAACTCACATTAGTACACTGGATTTCTCTAACACCACGAAGAAGATACGTAGTCTATAGCTGGATTTCTAAATAATTCTTCTTTCCTTTTTCACTTACTTTGTTTATACCCTATGACACTCCCAGAGTCCCTACCTCCAAACTCTGAAAATCCTTCTGGCTTGAAATGAATCTCTCATATCATCATATCCCACCCTCTTTCCTACAAATCTGGAACCATGATACTCTGGTAATGCCATACCCCTTCCCCATCCAAACTCTCTTCATTATCAACACTCATGGTTCATATTTCCTTCCCAAATCGCTCTTTTAAAGTTAAGCGTGAAAAGTGGTCTCCAGGTCTTCACAGCATTTTCCATTATCAGGGAAGAGTCCACGATTCAAATCCTTAACAGATATGTTCAGGGCCAGAGCAGCACTTCTCAGACTTCATTATGTATACTAGCCTCCTGGGAATCCCCCTACATTCTGGTCCAATGGGCGTGGCCTGGGCCCAAGGCTCTGCGTTCCCAACCAGCTGCCAGGTGGATGTCAGTGCTGCTGCTCTGGAGCCACACTTAAAGTAACAAGGCCCTATTTTTAAATTAATTATTATTGTCAGTTACTTAGACCTGTAATTGCTTGGTTTGAACTCTTTCCGGTTTGCTGGAGATTTTGGAATGTATGAGGTAAACAAAGATAAGAAGGAAAATCCAGTGACCTGAGTCAGCAAAAGCAATGTCAGTGGCAGCGATGGGAGTGACACGGTGATAGACCAGCACCAGGCAGATGATTTGCAGGCAGGTGCGAGCAGGCAGCGGATGGAGTGCCCTTCCTTGAAGGTCCAAACCCGCCACTGATCTGCCCGTCGCACCGTACTCTCCTCCTTCCTCTGAGTCTTGAACATCACCCCTCAGAGGAGTCCTTTCCTGTGTCCTTGTCTATTCAAAGGTGAATTATTACTTAATGGCTGATCAGAGTTGAGAGCAGGAAGTTGAGAAGAACTGACAGAAGCTAAGAGGTTGGATGAAGCATTGCATCTTCACCTGGGAGGCAGGGAGCCAGGAGAGAGGAGGGTGACAACAGGACTGTCAAGAAGGAAGGGGAAAACACCCACAGAGGGCTTCTCTTGTGGCGCAGTGGTTGAGACTCCGCCTGCTGATGCAGGGGACACGGGTTCGTGCCCCGGTCTGGGAAGATCCCACATGTCGCAGAGCGGCTGGGCCCGTGAGCCATGGCCGCTGAGCCTGCATGTCCGGAGCCTGTGCTCCGCAACGGGAGAGGCCACAACAGTGAGAGGCCCGCGTACCGCAAAAAAAAAAAAAAAAAAAAAAAAACAAACTTACAAGGACGACTGAGTTTTCAGATTAAGCAATGTGAACCTTCTAATGTGACTGAAGAGAAACCCACATACTCATAGTCAACCTCTAAAGCTATTGAGCTTTCTCAGTTTCTTTGTTTGAGCCTCAGAAAACCTACGCGTTCCTGAGCCACTAGAGACACAAACTAAATAGAGCTGCTGATCACATTTCTTCCATCCCACACCTAGCCCGTCATTGTCTCCACTCACCCTTCTGTGGAGGGGGTTAATGGATTTCAACAGAACCTTCTGTGGGCCTTGGAGAAGGTGGCTGCCTGCTCGATTTGCCCTGTGGTTCATTGTAAAAGCACTTTGACCAGATGACCCAGCACTGCCAGTAACACACCCTAGGGTTAGTCTTGAGCCAAGAACACTGCTGCTTCTTCCTGATCTCTTAAGATTAGTGGAACAAGAATATTTTCTTTTTTTATTTTTAAGGTTATACTCCATTTACAGTTGTTATAAAATATTGACTCTATTCCCCATGTTGTAAAATATATCCTTGTAGCTTATTTTATACATTAACAGCTTCTACATCTTAATCCCCTACCCCTATCTTGCCCGCCCCCTCTCCCTCCCCCCAACGATAACCACTAGTTTGTTCTCTATACCCATGAGTATTGTCTAGCGAAACTCCTGGCTCAGAGCCCACAAGAAAATCATGGTAATCATTCATAAATGTTAAAACATTAATCCTTTCCAAACAGGGCCCGATGAGGACAAGCCTGATTGCAGTAAGGACCTGAAGTGTAGGCAATGCCCTGCATTAATCTCTCCCGCCCTGGTGGGATGCACCACATGGAACTCTGGGAAGGTGCCATGCACATGTCTGACTATAAGAAGGCTGAACTTAGGCATTCCTGCCAGAGGAGCTGCTCCATTCCCACCAAGGAGTTAAAAGATAAAAAAATAATTCTTATTTCAGGTAGCTACTGTAATTTAACCACTTTTCAGAGACTAAGCCTTTTGGAAAATCCTTTTCAATGATTCCCATTCCCTCATGTATTTTCAAGTTATTTTTAACTATAGAAAAAACTCCAGTTAGGTGAAATATTTTAATATTTATTCATCAAGGCGAGTATATTTATGTAAACTCATGCTTGCTACCACAGGTACTTGGGCCATAAGAGTTATAACATGAAAATGTATATAACAGATTTTTTTAAAAAGTTCATTTGCAACAGGAATGAAAAAGCACCACAGTGGGACGATTCACCCTATTTCCCTCTCCTACCCCCTCTTCCACCGCCAACACCACCTTTGGACCCAAGATTTTAAAGAGAATGAAATTTCGCATCCTGGATCTTTCTTTGCTTGGGAAAGCAAAGATGATGAATAAAATGGAAAATACCCCTTCCCTATTCCCTACCCCCATCTCTAAGGGTGGACCCTGATTTGTTTATCCAACACATACACACACACACACACACACACACACACACACACACACACCCTTCCATCATGTCCCAGTCCCCATGATAAGAGCCAGTTTTGTTTTCCTCATAGCAATGATTACCATCATTGATTCTTTTTTATTTACTAGAAAGATGATCTGAAATGAAGAACGTTGGTGTCTTATTCACCCCAGCACCCAGCACCTAGAACAATGGCAGAACCCAGAGTAAATAATCCACATTTCCACTGCAGTGAGTTGCTTGCTGGTCAGACTAGCTCAGATGCTGTCCCATCCCTGCAGGCCCCTCTCAGCCAGCAGCTTTCTTGGACAGCCCAGAACCCAGTGCCAAGAGCCCAGCAGTGGGTGATTCACAGAGAAACTGAGCATTGCTCTCCCTGACGGACCAGAAAGTGAGAGGAAGTTTGGCAACATTTTTATATATGTGCTTCTCTAAAAATTTGGAGTCAAGGGCTACAATGACTTACTATAGAGGCAAATGAATAATGAGCTTGTGAAACATTTTATCTGCATTTCATAAAACATTTCATAAAACACGTGAAAAGCAATTGTATAAAATTATGAAAGCATATCTGAAAATTATTTTTACTTAAAGTAAAATTTAAGGGTTTTTTACCGAGGATTTTTTTTCTGATGATTGTATGTCTAAAGAAAAATCAATTTCAATGATACTTATTCTGTTTTTTCTTTCTTGCAGTATCATTTATTATGAAAGCTCTCTAATGTGAACTAAAATATTTCCTGCCATATCAGTAAACAAAGGATGTTGCAGCCATCAAGCCATCACATTAGAGCTGCCTGGACGGTGCACCCTGCAGAGACTCGGATGAGAACACACAGGATGCCAGCTCCAGATAGCTGAGGTGCACATCAAAGCAGTGATTTCAATGATTCCAGACTCCTGCATCCTCCCATACATAGAAAAGCTCTAACTTCCTTAAGATATCTGGTTTTCTTTATTAACAGTAATCTTTCGATGTTCCAACTACCTAGTCTTTGTTGGAAAAACGTCTATATATCCTGGCTCCCCCCCTTGCCTTTTCAGAGCAGTCTCAGAATCATCAGAGATGCTGTGTCCTGGGCTTAAGTCCTCAGTTTTGTCCACTGAATAAAATGTAACTCTCAGAAGGGAACCCTCTTGCACTGTTGGTGGGAATGTAAATTGATACAGCCACTATGGAGAACAGTATGGAGGTTCCTTAAAAAACTACAAATAGAACTACCGTATGACCCAGCAATCCCACTACTGGGCATATACCCTGAGAAAACCATAATTCAAAAAGAGTCATGTACCACAATGTTCATTGCAGCACTATTTACAATAGCCAGGACATGGAAGCAACCTAGGTGTCCATCAACAGATGAATGGATAAAGAAGATGTGGCACATATATACAATGGAATATTACTCAGCCATAAAAAGAAACGAAATTGAGTTATTTGTAGTGAGGTCGACGGACCTAGAGTCTGTCATACAGAGTGAAGTAAGTCAGAAAGAGAAAAACAAATACCGTATGCAAACACATATATATGGAATCTAAAAAAAAAATGGTTCTGAAGAACCTAGGGGCAGGACAAGAATAAAGACGCAGACATAGAGAATGGACTTGAGGACATAGAGAGGGGGAAGGGTAAGCTGGGACGAAGTGAGAGAGTGGTGTAGACATATATACACCACCAAATGTAAAATAGCTAGTGGGAAGCAGCTGCATAGCACAGGGAGATCAGCTCGGGGCTTTGTGACCACCTATGGGGGTGGGATAGGGAGGGTGGGAGGGAGGCGCAAAAGGGAGGGGATATGAGGATATATGTATGCATATAGCTGATTCACTTTGTTATACGGCAGAAACTAACACAACATTGTAAAGCAGTTATACTCCAATAAAGATGTTAAATATATATAACTCTCAACTTTTATGTTGTGCATTTTTTTCAGTCAACACTAACATACTTAATTTCAAAGAATAACAAAAGCTTACCTAGCTGCAGTCTAGATTTAACAAATATTATTACTTTTTCTAAACTTTTTTATTTAAAAATAAAATAAAGTATGATGTCTTCATAACTGAAATTAATAAAAAGTTTGGGGGCACCAAAAATAACAGTTTGAATATTACTGTAACACAGAGGTTGGAAGGATTTCTGTTTATCAGTTTCAAATGTTACTGAATCAAACTGATGCAGGTTCATTAGAAATAAAATAAATACAGGCATTTTAATTTAAAATGCCTGAGTTTTAAAAATTCTTTTGTTACCAACATTAAAGTGTTATTGAGATTAATACATAGTTAGAAATCGTATATCCAGGTGGTGGATCTGAGGTTCACCTGTCTCCCTATAGTAGATTTTTAAATAAAAGAAAACTAGGTCTTCTTTTCCCTAAATAGTAATTCTCCCCTAAAACACCATTCCTCCTATTTATGTGTTTTAGTATGTGGGTACCTATGCCCTGCAGAAGGTAAAACTGAGCTTTCCCAGTCGGGAGAGATATTTAAAATGAGGGAAGAGGTAAATTTCAAAAAAAGGAAAGAGAAAACCTTAGACCATTTCTTCCTTAATTGAAGAACTAAAGTGGCAAAAACTTTTGATCACTTTCCTTCTCTACCCTTGCAAATATATACGTAATCAAGTAATGGCTTCTTGGTACTGGCAACAGGAAACACCTGATGTACAAGAGTCTCATTTCTATAAAAGAGCTTTGTCAGAAACAGAGCTGAATTAAGGGCAGACCAGGCAGGTTGTTGCCTAGAGCACCGCTCTGTAAGAGGTACTCAGAGGGTCGTGGAAATGTCACAAGATGGAGAAACTTGTATTAACCACATTGCTTCTTATGGAGAGAGAAGCAATGTGTTTGGACGAAACACCTGGGGTGGCGCTGAGACCTCCCAAGAGGCATTATCTGAGTTTGACTTCCAAGAAGAGTGGGCCGGGCAGCTGTAAGCACAGTTAATGCTTTGCCTGGAGTATTCAAGCCTGGTAGAGCTGACTAGCTTGAGACATGACAGCAGACACTGAGGGACCCGTCCATTCCCCTTCCACCTTTCTCCTCACAGAGTTCAATGTCTCTTCAAAATAAATGTGCATATTTAAAGAATATGATTTTAAGAGGACCAAATTATTAACCTGTCAGGATGCCCAAAGACTCTTAGCCCATTCAGGCTGCTGCAACAGAATATCACAGACTGATGGGGAGTGGGGAGGGAGGGGAGTGGGGGGTGCTAATTAACCACAGAAATTAATTTCTCACTGTCCTGGAAGCTAGCAAGTCCAAGATCAAGGCACCAGTGTGGTCGCGCTTGGTGAAGGCTCTCTTTCTGGTTCATAACTGACTCCTCCTCGCTGTGTCCTCGCATGGTGGGAGGGGCTAGTGGGAGGGGCTAGGGATCTCTATGGAGCCTCTCTTATTACAAGGCACTAATCCTGTTCAGGAAAGCTCTATGCTCATGACCCAAGAACCTCCCAAATACCCCACCTCCTAATTCTATCACACAGAGCATTAAAATTTCAAAATGAATTTCGTGGGGACACAAACATTCAGACCATAGCAGGCTTCATCTGGGCCTGCTCACACATTACTAGGACAGCCAAGCTGATTCTCTGCCATCCGTCTGTGGAAATGACTGAGACCTTTAGAGAGCTTTGCTCTCATGGGACTCACTGTAGTGGGATGTTAGGTGAATGTCCCATTCTTTGTAGATAAAAGTTGTAATTAATCATTTTTTTCAATATGTGAACTGATTGTTAGCAAAGAAAAGAACACTTTTAATGCAGCTGTTTCCTTCCCCACATCTCCATCTTATTTATTCTCAGTGTGTCTCTCATGGCATGTTAGGTCTCAACTGCCCTGGACATGAATGATGGTACCCAAGTCCCTGGATCTGGATGGACTTGCTTCCACCCTAATATACTTTCCCCACTAGGGAAAAAAAGTAGTACACACAATTAGCTTTGAGGAGACCTGAGAACTTTTTTTCATTATCTCCTGGTCAAAAAAAAATTATCAAAACATCAGCTCCAGATGAAGAAGGGTTACTAAATGAGATTATCATCTGAGGAACCATCAAGGATGAAGATTGCTTTCTGTCTTGCTGCAGCTCGATGCCTACATCAAAGCATTTTTCTTTCACTATTTGCATATGGTAATTCCAGGAATGAACCCAAGCCAAGTACAGCGGAAAATGCAAGGAATTTCAAATCAGCTGTTTCTGAAGTTTTCCTCATTTGTGAGTTGGAAGAATGAAAAGTAGAAATACGTTGAAGGTTGGATGAGACAACAGGATATCCTACTTTTGTAAGCTATAAATTGTTCTTGTAAGGCACCATTCAGGCTGCGCATGGATTAACCCACTGGTGGGAAGAGCTGCAAGCTTTTTTCCTATTTCAAGCAAGATTACTAATTCTGAAAGAAGGTGCTTTGTTAAGTCCTGTTTCACTGTAAGGATCTGATTAGGTTGTGTGTTTTGGGTTTCAGTTGTTTGGTTTTTGTTTGTTTTGTCTGTTGCAAACCCTGGGTTGTTTCACTGCAGGAATCTGATTTTGTTGCTGTAAACCCTAGGTGGTTGTTTTTGATTAGAACCTTATAAAAGGAAATAGGTGTGGATGGTTGTAATCGAGAGTATGGTGTATGATGGGGGCTCAAGCCTAGAGTTTAGCCCTTGACATTATCACTATCCCAGTGGCAGGTGGAACTCAGCTACAGGACATCTTTGCTGTCATGACTGGTGGTCCAGAAGAGCATCATTTCAGCCAGTTTTACCAAATTAAGTCAAGTAAGATGGAGTTAGAAGCTACGACACAAGACAGGGTTAAAGTCTTTTAGACTGCCTTCTTGGTTTTAAGGAAAACACATGAGGTTCCATGATAAAATCATGTCATTAAAAAGGTTGTTCTGATATAATCAAATAGATTAAAATCACATATTTCATAATGTCTTTATGTTTGGTCTTTAATCTATCATGATGTGCTCATTGGATCTAAAGGTTCAGCTCGTTGAGATTTGTGTACTAGAGCTAGGCTTTTACTGACCGTAATTCCTTAGGTTAATAGTAGTTTTTATGAGAGCTGGTCATCTGATACATTGCGGGGATAAATGAATCCATTCACTTGGGATTCTACAATTCGACGCCAGTAACTTTTTACAAAGAATAATTTTCAGTGTTTCTCCAAATTGTATATGAGCCGTAGCTCTAACTCTGTGTGTATCTAATATGCATGTATATGCAGTTTTAATATATACATTTAATATAAAAATATATTTTCTTTCTGCCTTAGAAGTACTGTCTTCTTTGTAATATCTACCTAAATGTTTATTATCCCAGCAGATTTCTTCTGATTAGGATGAGTATATGCATCAACTACCCTCACACAGATTCTTTTATAAAAGAAACCAAAACCACAAAATACTAAAGCACATTTCATTCCAACATCTTTAATGTTGAATGTTCGTCTTGTGACTTTCATAAAACATCTTCAGAGTGAGTAGAAGAGATGAAGATGACCATTAGCCTAAATTCCTGAGTGTGAGTATACCCTAAATTCTTCAAGATTCCATAGGCAGAATGTTTGTACATCAAATAAATGTCATCATTTATTCTCTTGTAATAAGCTCAACATTACATTCTACAGAATAGTATATATTTATTTACATACTAGTATAGACTTATAAAGTATTTTCTATAATTATCAACCTCCCAACATTACAATTAATTTGGCCCAGCTTTACTTCGCATCAACCCTCTTCTAGTTATTTTTGCCTCTAGGATCATGATTTGATAGCCCAAACATACATATTAAACAACAAACTATTGAGAATTTATTTTAATCAACTGGTAAGAATTCATTGAGCCCCTACTATGCACAAGGCACTTAAGGAATATTATGAAATATAAAGCAATTTTTTCATAAGAACATTCAGAATTCTTTGTAATTTCTTGCCAGGCAAAAAATAATTAACATCCATGAAGCTTAACAAATGGTGAACTCAAAGAGAAATGAAGATTTAGGGCCTTCCCAAAGTCCCCTTGAGGTCTAGGTAATTTGGTTTACTTCCATGGCTCTATCACAACGCTGGGTACCAAGTCCACCTGTAGACACAGTTCTTAGCTAGGAGACGCAGTGCCAAGGTCAGCCTGCTGTGCAAAGCACCAGGATTCGGCAAAAGGGTAAACATGTTCTAATATCAAGGGAAGTAAACCTGGGCATGAGCTCAGACAGCATGGGGATAGGGCTGGCATAATTCAATACAGAAACAGACACCGAAAAATATAAGATGTCACTCTTTCACTACAAATCTGGCCATAGGTTTTTTCAATTGCTTATTTCACATCGGTTCATCTAAAATGTATCCCTAGTAGTCATAACAAGCGGCCTGGCATTACCTATCAAGATGATGTCCCTAAATCAATAATGATGGTGGTGAGAAGGGGAGGAGCTAACATCCTCCCTAGAGGACCAGTCCTGCTTCTGCCTCTCCTGTGCTATGAGGTGTAGGAGGGCAGGGTGAAGGATCCTGAGCGGAGCAGTGGATTTACTTATTAAGGCCTTTGGAGAAGCAGAATAAGAGAGCTATGAAGGTTGGGCTATAATGACCTACTTTTAACACCAGCCACTAAGGCTCCCCAGTAGACTGTGAGCACTGCACAGTAGAATGCTTTAGAACAAAGGGTGTACAATGTGAATCCTGCAGAGAGAGAGGCATTTGAAGCTTAAAAAATGCCCAAATATACAATGCCCTCTTTTTAAATTATAGTAATTATTCATCAGGCTCCAGATGTTAAGAAAGGAAAAAACTTTATTTTTTTATGATTAGAAGCATGAATCCTTTCGAACGTGTGTGTCACCGGACTGGAATGTGTCTAATCATCAACTTGCAGCTGAGAGGGTGCCGAGTAAATAACCAAAGGCAATCCAGATCCTTATGAAAAGAATTTGTTTCCAAAGGGAGAGAGAAATACCTTCCATTCAGAGGAAATCAACCCTCAATTTCAGACCTAAAAAGAAAAGTCAGAAGTACCTTGGGCATTCTGGCAGCATCAGGACTTATTTTATAATGGTCAGTCAAATTCTTGTCCAAATACCACTGATAGCTGTGGACTTCCTATGAGGTTGCTGCATTCTTTTAAAGGTGGTTGAGAGGCCCAGGAATCAAGGCCCGCCCTGTATGCATGCTCGGAGTGGGGCGAGAGGGCAAGGTGGCCTCCCAGAAGCCAAGCCTACAATTCCAGAGCTGAAGATGAATCCCTTGGGCCTTACCCAACCCTATGAAATTAAAGAAAAGGCAACCATCTTCTCTTTCTGCTGGGGTGCTAAAGACCTAAGTGGACAGTAATTACTGGAGTGTGGTAGCCAGCCTCCAAGATGGCCCCAGTGACTCTCACTTCCTGATATTCATGGTCTTGCACTGTAAATAAGGCCTACGGTGTATCCAATAGGATATTGTGGAAATGACAGTGTCTGCCTTGCCAGGCCAAGACATAAAAGGCATTGCCACTTTCTTCCTGTTCTTTCTAGTATCACTCACTCTGAGGAAACCAGCCACAGAGTCAGGAAACTCTCTAGGGGCCCAATGGAGAAGACCCTGTCGTGAGGAGCTCAGGACCCCTGCCCACAACCGACACTAACCTGCTTGTGCGTGAGTGTCCCGACCCTCCAGCCTCATTGCAATCACAGCTGACATCTGAACCACAATCTCAGGAGAGACCCCGGGCCAGAACCACCCAGCTAAGCCACTCCTGAACTGCAGTAACTGGGGGAGATGTTTATCGATTTAAGCCACTAAGTTGTAGGCTAACTTGTTACATAGCAATAATAACTATTGCATAGGGTGATCTTAAGCTGCTTGACTGGATCCTTTTACCTTGACGCTTCTCCATACATAAAGCCATGCATCTCATTTCAAGCCCAAATACTGGGTTGGCCAAAAAAGTTGGCCGTAAAGTTCCGTAACATCGTATGGAAAGACCCAAACAAACTTTTTGGCCAACCCAATAATTACACGGGGGTGAGGAGAGCATGCATTCAGCTACAAGTCTCCTGTACCCCACAGTGCAGAATTCAACTCAAGGATCCCGCGGCACACTATATTTATCCATTTTTATGGACTGTCACATTCATACTTAATATACTTTTTAAACTGCATTTTAAAAAAAGAAAATGGTCGCTTCATAAATGATGGAGCAATTTTTAAGATATTTTTAGACCATCACCATGTTCAAGGTAATGTGCCAAATTATAGGAGGTATTCACAGATGTGGAACACTCACAGCCCCTATCCTCAAAGAGCTTATACTCAGGGGAAAATGCAAGTACACATGTGTCTGTGTGTGAAATAAAAATTCCATTAAAGACATAATAAATATGTATAGAGGTAACCCGGGACAAGCCAAGAGACGCTATTTACAATTTGGTTAAATAATAGGTAGGACCTCAAACAGGCAAAAGAGGAGGTGAGAAAGCCATTTCAGAAGGAGGAAGCAGCCCCAGGACCTGTAGAAAAGGAAACCTCAGAATCTGTACCAGGAATGGACAGCAGTCGTTGGATGTTGGGACACGGGATTGATATTTAATTGAGCAGCCAGTGAGAGGCACTGAAGTGTTGTACAAACTAGAGTGACCACATCTCAAACTGCACTTCAGGAAAATAATTGCATATATAGAACAAATTAGAGAAGGGAGAGGCTGAGGGCAGCACAGCCAGGGGACTGTGGTCGTAGACTAAACATGAGAGACGAGGCATGAATCAGGGAGGGGGCAGTGCAAACAGAAAAGGGGAGCTTGTGTGAGACGTGGAAATGATGGGAATTCCACTACTAATGGGATAAAGCTGAAGTAGAGAAAGGTAAGAGAGGTTAAAGAGACAAAGACAACATGGGTGTTTTAGCTTGAGATAGGAACAGGGCTTTCTTTTTTTTTTTTTTTTTAACAGAATTAGGGACAAACAGAAAGGTTGCCAGGAGTGGAGATCAGGGAAATAGGGTTGGAGATGGTCGTTCAAATATAGATTCACATTTGAACTCTAGCCTTCTACCAAGTCACCCGAGAATGCAGGTGATTGCCTTTTGCAAGTACAAATACTTTGATTTGCATTGGAAACCATCAGCTGGACTTGCAAATAAAGTATAAAGCCATTTTATATATGAATGCAAATATCCTTTGAATCCACAGATAGAAATATTTGAAAAGCTCCAAATTAGACATGGCAAAAAATCCCTGCCTTTGGTTTTTTGTTTGTTTTTTTTTTAAGACAAGTGAGCTTTCTAAAGATCCCCAATCTGATCTCCACACCTACCTTGCAATATGATTCTAAACAAACTCTTTGCCTTGCCATACTTACATGAACAGGCTCGAGACCACCATTACCTAACCTGGCATTCTAACCCCACCTTCCCAGCAACTCAAATAGGAAAAATCAAAACCTGTCTTGCTCACTGGCAATCAGCTAACTGTGTAGTGAAGTACTGGGCTCCCTCTCATTTAAATGCTTAGCTCCCCTGTGTATTCTCAAAGCTACGTACTTAGCTTGAACATTTTTCCACATCTCAAAGAGTTCTTCTAATGTACCAATGCCATGGCTTTTATGCAAAGCTAGGGTTTGAATCCAGATCTTCCAAGTTAAGCTACTGAGGTTTAAACTTTTTTAAGTATACATGAGGCTGATGTTTACTAAATACAAGGGATTTCTTTGCACATTAGAACTGGCCCTGGCTAGAGTGCAATATAAAAATTATATAAAAATAATAATCACAGCAACAACATACCAGGGGCTTAGCGGCACCATTTTCAGCACTTTAGATATATGCAAACTCACTTTATTCTTATATTAACACCAGGAAAGCCTTAAATCAACATCTCAGGAGCCAAGATTTGACCCAAGGAAGACTCGGAGCCTGGGCTACTGACCACTAAACCTAAATAGAGGAATTTTCTATTCATAGTTGGCACTAGAATCCAATAGATGAGACGGCCAGACATTTTTGTAGTCTTCACTGTATTCATTCTCTACTGGTGCTGTAACAAATTACCAGGAACTGAGCCGCTTAAATGATACAACGTTGCATCTCTCTGATTCTTCTTCCCTACTCACACCTCCCTCTTACTCTGACCTCCTCTGCCTCCCTCTTCCACTTCTAAGGATACTTGCGATTACATTAGGCCCATCAGGAAAATCCAGGACAATCTCATTATTTGAAGGTCAGCTGATTAGCTGCCTTAATTCTCATCTGTCATGTAACCTAACATATTCACAGGTTCCAGGGATAAGGAGAGAGAAATCTCTGGGGTAGGGGTGGAGGCATTGTCCTGTCTACCACACCCACTAAGGCCATAAGTAAAGAATCTAAAAATCCAAGCAGATTTCAAACACTAGGAATCAGAAAGATAAAGAAGAGAAGGAGAGGTGAGTGGGTAGATGAAAAAAAAAATTTAACAGAATTTATCATGTGTTGGGGAGTGAAGGAAGAAGCTGAGCTCCACCTCCCGATTTCTCACTTTTACCTATTCCCCCTACAACTACATCATTCACTCACTGAGAGAATACACTCAAACTCTAGCCTTCTAATACCACCTTCATAGCAGTTCAACTAGGAAAAATCAAAACCCATCTCACTCTCACCACACTTCCTCATCATCATGTTGCTGGCTTACATGCAGCGCACTTAGCCCTTCACAGCATGCTCTTCATGGCCATCCTAGCCACAGAGGACTGCAGTGGCTCTCAGCACCCTGAGGCGACCCTAGGACAGATGTGTGCACAGAACACGGTGGCAGCACTGGATGTGCTCCATACTTAGGGAGATGATGATGGCATCTGAAGGTACAGCAGTTGGGGTCACTCAGGCCAAGAGGGAGGGAGAGGGTAGGCTGGGAAGAGGAGATGACGGCTCTAGGACCCGGAGGTAGAAATGAGAATGAGCTGGTTTCTCTAAACACTAGTGTCCAGTAGGCCTGAGCAGGGAAGGGTGAGAAGTCAGGCCTCAGGGGCCAGCAGGGTCAGATCCCACAGAGCCTGGGGGGTGGGGGGAGCCAGGTAAGAAGTCAGGAATTGAACATTTAAGTCTTGGGGAACCACTGGGGGCTGTCAAGCAGGGGCCAGAATCAATGCACTGTTGACCAGCTGGGAATTTCTGTGGCAGGTTCCTCTACTGCAAGATAGAGATAAGAGTCCCCACACCATAGGGTGATGGGGAAGAAGAAATAAGGCACAAGTCACTTAGCATATGGAACACAGAGCCAGCACTTAGGACATACCGAGCTAGAAGATACGTGGGTAACAAAATATTACCCATCTTGAAAATCTAAAGTATGATTATCTCAGCATCCCCAAGCCCACTGTCTGGAGAGTCCAGAGTCCTCTCTAAGGCTTCTGCAACGTGCCACAGAAGATGGGTCCCAAGGCCTCTGCTGCCTCCAGAGTGCCTGCTTCCAGCACTGCTCTGTGTCTAACCAGCTGAGAAGTTCAAAGCAGCAGTGAGCTTCTAAAAGAGGGGAGGGGGCCCCTGGAGGAGGCGTAGATCAGGACAGCTGAAGACTCCCAGGGGACCAGGGTGTCAGTTCTTACAGCACCCCCTAGGCCACCCACCAGTCAGGATTTCCACTAACTGTCGTTCTCATTCATCCTGGCCTCGCCTCCTCTTTCAAAGGGCTCCTCTCCCTCCCCTTCCCTCATCAATCCCTCTCTCTCTAAGAAGTGAAAATAATCAGTTATTCCTCTTGTCTTATGCAGATCATCTTTCTCCCTCCTGCTAATTTCTCAGTATAGGCTTATCAAGGTGTTTCATAAAGGCTGTAAAGAGGGATTTTAGTGCCAGCTATAAAAGTGGTTCAGGGACTTCCCTGGTTGTCTAGTGGTTAAGATTCTGCACTTCCAATGCAGGGGGCATGGGTTCAAACCGTGGTTGGGGAACTAAGATCCCACATGTCACAAGGCGCAGCCAAAACAAAATAAATTAAACTTTACTCAATACTCTGTGATGGCCTATATGGGAAGAGAATCTAAAGAGGAGTGGATATATGTAGGTGCATAACAGACTCACTTGCTGTACACCTGAAACTAACACAACATTGTAGATCAACTATACTCCAATAAAAATTTTTTAAAAGAGTGGTTCAGTGTTTTCACTATGTAGGCACAGAAGTCAAGGACCTGTATGGCTGGATGTGAGAAATGAGACTCGGACCTTGTTGGCAGAGACGTGAGGCATCACATTGATACTGGAGGAGTTAGCACCCTTCCACTGACAACTCTGGCCAGGCAAGGAGCCAGAGCCTCCTGAGAGAAGAGGGCCTGGAGTTTGTCCCCTATCCCGTGGAAATGCAAAGACATTATAGTGGACTCTACCTGGAGTTAGCCAAAGTGCAAAAGTTAGAGGGTACAGTTTCTACCGAATATCATCCTCACTTCTGACACCAACTGCAAGTTCAGAAGGTTTCAAAACCATCTCCATGTTCCATAATTCACTAGAAGGATTAACGGAACTCACCGAGGGCCCTTATATGCACGGTTACAGTTTATTACAGGGAAAGAATATCAGTTAGAATCAGCCGAGGGAAGATGCACATGGACAGAGTCAGGGGAAAGAGAGAGGGGTCTCAAACACGAAGCTTCTGATGCCCCTTCCCTGTGGAGTCAGGATGTGTTACCCTCCTGACACCAACATGTGGCAATAAGCATGGAGCATTGCCAACCAGGAGAAGCCAGGAAAGCACACCCAGGCTTTGGTGTCCAGTGTTTTTAGTGGGGCTCTATTAGGCAGGCCTGATGGATTGATCAAGTGTCCACATGGTTGATCTCAGTCACCAGACTGATGGCTAAAACCACAGGACCCAGTGCTCTCACCCTAAACACTAGGGGGCCTTGCTGGTGTGGGCAACCACCACCCTGTGTCTATTTGGTGAGGCTGACCCCCGTCTAAGATCTGATGTGCTCAGCCCCTGCCCCTGATACAGATTACCTCTCAGAAACTGAGGGTAAAGGCCAGACCTCTCTTCGGGCAAGGCCAAGTTCTTTACCATGCCGACTCCATGAGACTAACAGAGACCTACTTTATAAGAACGCATAAGGTCCCTCCACCTCCTATCATCACTCAAGGAGGACATGGAGCGGACGGAATGTTGAGATCCAATGAGGACAGCACCTAAATTATCAGAGGGCACACCTGGTTCTCATTCCTGACGCAGAGCTGAGCAGCTCTCAGCACAAGGACTGTAGCAGCATGTGTGTCAGGAAAGCTGTGCTGGCTCCGGAACCTGAGATACATCCTCTAGAGGCTGAGAGTGTAAGAGAGTTGTTTTATAGTGGCATGAGTGCAGAGGGCAGAGGAAAGAATGGGCAAGGAGAAAAAGGGGGCTAATATATAAATTGGGAAGTCATGGTATAAGAAATGCCAACAAGAAAAGGGATAAAACACATAAATGCTAGAGGATGCACGATCGGGGAGGGTGAGTGTGGTCATGCCCCTTGGAAGAGACGGTACTTCTGTGAGTGAATGGAAGTCCTATTTATAATTATGCCAGGACACCAAGTGTAAATCAGATTATCCCTAACAACCCCACAAGAGTGTTCACCAAATTTTAGGTGGTAACTGGGGCTGACAAGAATCAGAGGCTGGTGACCAACATCTCACATTTGACATAGTTCATTTGGGTTCCCGAGCTGGTCCAGCATCCTGGGCCATGTTTGGCCTGATCTCAGTGAGAGCTGCCACCGAGACTGGGTTGGAGAGCCCTGGTTCCAAGCATGGCCCGTCCAATGGGTGAATGTCAGTGAGGGCTGGGGTCTCAGTAGGAGCTGTTCAGAATATGCAGAGCAGTATGGAGGGCGCTGGTCCAGTGCAGTGAGCCCTGACCTGTGTGGGAGCCTGCCCAGAACCTGTGGGCCTATGCTGAGGGCTGGTTCTCAGCCATCTTCCTGTATATAATCTTTAAGAATCACACATTTAAGTTTACCTGTTTCAAATGAGGTCCTCCAGGCAATCAGGGTGGCTGATTGCACCCTGCAAATGTTTGACTGGCCTCAGGCCTCCTATAGTGCTTCGACTCGAGTTGAAGGGACTAATAGATGAGACAGCCAGATAAACATAGATAGAAAAATGCATATGGCACTGTATTCATAGCCTTGATGTAGAAGTCATGGGATTAAAGCAAGGGAAAGTTTTGAACCAGGCCTAGAGAATCTTGTAGTAAATGCAGGAAAACTGGGTAGATTGGGAAAATCAGAGAGTTGTGGAAAGAACCTTGGATACGAGTTGGATTTGAGTCTTCTTTATGGCACTAGATTTTACCCAGACACTAACCTGGGTTTTGGTCTTGGTTAGTTTGCCATGAGATATAGAAAAACAGCAGGAATAATAATAATAGCGAACATTATTGAGCACCTACTATTAACCTATTTAATCCTCCACACAGCCCTAAGAGGTAGATACTCTTCATCCCCATTTTACCAGAGGAAGCTGACAGGTTGAATAATCTGCCCAAGGTCACATAGCAATTTTGCGCCGGAAGACAAATCCAGCTCTTGAGTTTATCCTCTTAACTTTAGCATGTTTGTTATTAGTCTCCAATGGCAGCTGCTCTGGAGTCAAGTGTGGACGATGAAAGCAACACTCTAATGGTACAGAGCCTTAAAAAAAAAAGCAAGCTCGTATAAGCCTCTAGTTCAGCTGAGAAAACAACTTTTTCCAACCAAAAGTGCACTGACAGTAGTGTCTTGGTTTCCATTCTGTCTCCTTTCTTCAAAGGAAAGGGAGAGAAAGGGATAGATACCACAACACCTGTACGGTGCAGGTCAAGTGGGTCGCCCATAGGCCCCACTTTTTCCTGGGGCCTTCCTCATGTACTCTCTCCTTACTTCTCTTTCCAACACTGCTCTTTGGTCTTGCAGGTAAAACATCTCCTGGAAAGCTCAAAGCATTGCCTCTTCAGGCAGCACCCCCTCCAGGACCATAGCCCTAAACTAAGCTCTGGGTGGAATTTCATCTGCTCAGACCATGATGGAGAATGCACAGAAAATCATGAAAAACAAAACAGGGGTTACTGGTGCCTCTCTGGGAAAGTGAAGAACCAGAGAAAGCTTCAAGGATAGGGTGATCCCTACGCTGGACATCTGTGGAAGAGCAGGAACAAGCGTGGCAGGAGTGGAGGAGGGCACGCCAGGCAGAAGGCAAATCACGGACGAAAGCCCAGGAGCGAAAATCACGCTGCTGAGGGTCCTTAACGTGCACTTCAGGGCGGTGCTAACAGGAGGTGCAGCTGATGAGGAGGGGAAGAGCCCAGACACAAGGCTTCTCTGCCTTTATCCCATGGGATGTGGAGTTATTGAGGGATGTTATGGGGAACTGGCAACATCCGACTTGTGTTTACAGAGGTCATCTGGCTGATACAACAGATCTGAGGGTTCCCAGGCCAGGAGATAGTTGACAGACTGTGCTTAAGAGCTCACGGGTTCTAAACATCCTAAATGTTTAGGAAACAAAACAAGGAGAAGTTGCAACGTGGAAGATGCAAGTGGCCCCTAGATTTCCCTCCTGGGTGAGAAAGACCGTCAGATGCTCACGCAGATATCCAGCCTCCCGCAACATCCTGGTCCATGACTCCCAAGTCCCCAGAGGCTCACGTGTACACAGGAAGGTCTAACCCTGTGGTATCTGGATCTGGATCTAGATCTAGACCTCTATCTCATATATCTCTACTTTTTATTGTTTTACAGGGAAGGTGTATTACTTTATAATTTAAAAAACATACAAATACCTGGAAAATATACTCATCAAAACTGTCTGAGGAGAACCCCAGCCTTCCACAGTTAGAGCCATAACCATCTCTGGATTACAGAAAGTCATTACAAAAGCAAGAAGATGCGCGGCAGATAACAGGACACTTTAAAATAAGTAGAGTCGACATATTAAACTAAATTTTGAGGGAACTGTTCTTACAGTTCAGGGTGTCTTGAATAGAAAAGCCGGTTAGGGGAAGTTTGAATTATCCAACACATGTTTTGGCCCCATTAGAAAAGTAGGCAAATCTTTAGCAGTAGGACCCAAGCATCCGTCTTATGGCCGCTGGGAGATAAATGACTTACAATAAAACAAGCTGTATTTGGTAATTAAGATGATGTGCATTGATTCCTACCACTTATCTCTTTTGAAACATCCCTGTAAGAAAGATCAGACAATCACGCTGCTGAGCTGTCAAAAGGGTGTGTGTGGGCTGGGAGGGAGGATGGCAGGAAGCAAGGTGAGAGGTGTTTTTTTTAAGCGCTGCTAAAATTAATGGTGCTATTTTCACAGTTGTAAAGTAGGCAGCGTGATTATAGTGCGAGCAAGGCTGCTTCCTCTCTCCAGAGACCAGGGCTTTGATAGCAACTGGACAAAGGCGAAGGTATAAATAATCACAGTTTACTCTTGTGGAAGAAGTCAACAGCCTTCCCCAGAAGGACTGTGGCCTGATGAATCAAGGCAGGCGTGCTGTGTTTGTGAGAAACTTCAGGTCCTGATGGAGCTTTTCCACGCGGAGAAGCCTCACCACCATCCCTGTCCACTGCTGGGCCTCTGGGTGACAAGGCTCGAGCTGGGTCCGGCGCACGGCCCAAGGATGATGCTGAATCAGTGAGGCACCTGGTGATGCTAGAGGTGAGGGGCTGGTTTTTTGGTCCTCTCTTTAATCCCTAACATCTATTTGGTTGCAATGTTCAACTCACTAGAAGAAGAATTTGCAGTCCTGTTTAAATCAGGGTCCTAGAGGATATTTAAAATAAAAAAGCCAAAGTTCCCATCGTGGAAATATTACTTTTTACTGCAAGCACAGGTCCCAAATTTGGGGAGGAGGGGTTAGATCTGATTCCGGAGTGTTATATCTACTTATATTTCGGGGGTCCCAAAATGTAAGAACATTTACACTTGCATCTAAAATCTGGACACAGAATGGATAACGATGTGGTACGTATATATAATGGAATATTATTCAGTCATAAAAAACAAATGAAACTGGGTCATTTGTAGAGATGTGGATGGACCTAGAGTCTGTCATACAGAGTGAAGTAAGTCAGAAAGAGAAAAACAAATATCGTATATTAACGCATGTAAGTGAAATCTAGAAAAATGGTGCAGATGAACCTATTTGCAGGGCAGGAAGCGCAGACATAGAGAACGGACGTGTGGACACAGTGGGGGAGGGTAAGGGGAGGGTGGGACATAAATACACTACCATGTGTAAAATAGATAGCTAGTGGGAACCTGCTGTATAGCACAGGGAGCTCAGCTCCGTGCTGTGATGACCTAGATGGGTGGGATGCGGGGCGGGAGGGAGGTCCTAGAGGGAGGGGTTATGTGTATACATATAGCTGATTCACTTCACTGTACAGCAGAACCTAACACAACATTGTAAAGCAATTATACTCCAAAAAAAAAATCTGGACACAAAAACATCCAGAAAACAAGCATATTTAAAAATCTAAGTTGGAGATAAGATGGAATTTATTCAAGGACAAGTAGCAGCGACCAAAAAAAAAAAAAAAGCAGGGTTCCAGTACCTCATACCAGAAGTGATCAAAAATAACACGCAAATCCAATGACCTGAGTGCTGACAAAACGCCACAGCTATTCTGCCTTATTCATTCTTTAATTACTCATCTGCTCCGGAGGAGATGGTCTTAACAGAAAAAGAATGCATGGAGAATCAAAGGCAACATAATGACAGGGTCTAAGAGTAGACAACTCCAGTGGAGAAGGAAGAGTCAGTTGCCTAACTGGATTAAAATAAACTAAATTTAGAATCAAATGGAAATCCAGAGGAGTATTTATTTTCCCCACCTTGTTAAGGCCCTCCTGTAAGCAGGTGTCGCTCTCATTCATTTCACTGATCTCTGACTAATCAATTCTTTATTTCAGCAGCCTATGAAGAGCAAATCCATCTTTTTCATCTTCCTTCTTAAACCAAAGCACCTCTCTGAATTGCGTTTTCCATGTGGGTTGGCAACTGGGGTGGGGAGAGGGGCCAGGTGGAGTTCGCTGGGAGAAATGGGGTGGCGGGGTATGGAGTTTCAGAGACCGCAAATCCTGCTCTCTCCACAATACCTCCTTGCCGTGTAGCATCTCCACCCTTACGGTTAACCCTGTGTGGCTAATCAGATTAAAAGTCTTCAAGACAACGCTTTGATCCCCTGTCAAACAAAGGTATGCATGAAAACGTGGGAAGACTCTAGTGTTGCACCTGGGTTAGTAAGAGAAGCGAATACAACTGTACGATGCGTCCAGGTACCTCAGAGACCTCCCTCTACCTGTCAGAGACCTGAAAGATTTCTTGTGGCCCCGGCAATCAGATTTAATGAAGGCTCGGGGCAATTAGTAAGCAAAACAGAGCCGAGGGTCTCTGGCCATAGACTGCATCCAAGGAAACAAAAGTACGGCAATGGCAAAGTTCTCTGAGTGATGTATTGATAAATGACTACCACAGGGCCGTCCAGCTGTAGAAGACCTGATAGCACTGATGACATCACAAAATACAATCTGAGCTGTCCTTGGGTGTAGCACTGCATGTACAGAGAACAGGGTCTACCACGTGAACACAGAAGGCACTGAGCCCAAATCCTCATATACATTAAAAATATAATGGGAGAGATTTTTATCTGTCATGAATATTTAATTCTCCTGAAAGCTCACCATCTGCATATCACAAGGCCCCAGTGCATGTGTGTGATTTTCTGTTGTCTTTCAAAAGAAAGCAGACCATTTCCTGTGCTGTCCCGAAAGTCGCTTCAATGTGCATTGATCCCTTTGATCTAATGAGTGTGTGTATTTTAAAACCAAGTTGGCTCTGCCGCTCTCATCTATTCGTGGGGAGGAACCAGAACCATGGGGGGAAAACCAAGTTGGTTTCCATTGTTTTCCTGGTGGCCTATATCCCTAGTCACTGATGTTTCGGATGCTGTTTAATTTTTGCTGATGTCTTTTTATCTTAGGCTTCATGTGAATTTAAAAAGAGTTCCATTGATATGCAACCTACTGTGTATTCTGATACCCTGCCCCCCTTGTTGCACTGCAGAAGCCTGCAGCTGCCTGAAGCTTAATTATGCATGCATGCACAGCCCAGATGCTCGGCCAACAGTGCCTCAACGACCGCAGTTTCTCACTTGTTTTTGCTTGAATTATAATTGGGCAGATCTCTATTTCTCAGCCCATTTTGTAGCTTCGGCATGCTCCCCTTTGCCTCCGTCGCTACCTCTGCTTGACTTGGCTCCTTCCAGAAGGAGCCCTTTGCCAATCTGCTGTGCCTCTGAAATCCGAGAAGGGTCATTCATGGTTTTGACAAATCCTTTTACCTACATGGCAATTTTAAAAGGTACAAAAATGACCCTAGCCCCAATCCGTTTTCCTCCAGATGGTTGGTAGCTTAGGGAAAAAAAAAAAGTTAACTAGAAGCTGGCATCTGGGTGGAAACAAAGGAGGCTTAGAGCCGGGCAGCTACAATGGAAAGTAATATCAGTATAAAGCTTCACACCTGCTGAAAGAAGGTAATGGAGACCAGCAAAAGCAGATTTGTTAAACGTGCACATCCTCCATTCGGAGCCTTTTGTGAACAGTTTTCCAGCCTGCCTAAGGGATCTCGGTCTTCAGAAAGAACAAAGCTTCATCTCAGAGTGTGAAACTGGGTATTGCATTGCACGACATATAACCGTATTAGTGTTACCCTGGCTTCATCCGGAGATGGGCAGGTAGAGTAACTCATGGAGGATGGCAGCTGCCGGTTATACCTATTTCTGAAGAACAGTCAGAGACCCTGGTACTGGTTTCTTAAGTGAAACATCAAATTAAGCGCCCAGATTTATCTCGTTGAAAGTCATGGGATATTTTTGCTCCTAAAGCTTAAGAGAAAAATGTTATGGAAATGTATTGAAGCCTCAAAAGTAAGCAAGAATCTATGATAGGATAATTAACCATGATGATTTTAAGATATTAAAGTCATTGGGTGAGCATTTGTCGTTCAATCAGATGATTCCTATGTGAAGAGCAACTCTTAACATTTTCATCTGAGACACCTTGCTAGCATGTGCCATCACAATTACTTGAGGCAGATACTACTACTATTCCCATTTTACAGATAAGCACACTGAGAGGTAAGGAGACTTTCCCAAGACCAGTGGCTTCCATGTGGCAGAGTTGGGATTCGAATTGTTTCAGTCCAAACCCGTGCATCTAACAGCTACTATATTGGGCCTACGTAAGAACATTTATCAAGTGTATATTAAGTGCCAAACATTGTTATAAGCTCTTTACAGCTACCCAATGAGGTAGGTGTATTTATTTACCCCATTTTCTAGAAGAGGTCTCCACAATTAACCACGCTGCCCACTAGTTTTCAAACTTCAACAGGCTTCAGAATCACCTGGAGGGCTTGTTAAAACAGGTTGCTGAGCCCTATCTCCAGTGTTTCTGACTCAGTAAGTTTGGGTTGGGGTCCGAGAATTTGCCTTTTCACATGTGATCCTGATGCTGCTGGTCTGGGGACCACACTTTGAGAACTACTGCTTCTACAATATTACTTATAAATAGTAGATAGAATTTATTATCCCAGATCCTTCACATCCATGTTACACATTTCTAATCCTCAGAAGACAGATATTATCCCTGTTTTATACCTGAGGAAAATTAGGTTGTGAAAAATTGGGTAAGTTGCACAGCATCACACTGATAGCAGCAGTCAGGACCCAAATCGACAGCTGACCCTCAATGCCCAAGCTTTTCTCAATAGCCCACCCAGCCCTCCAGCCAAATGGTCTACCAAACTGACTAGGTATTGAGTAGCCCTATAGTATAAGGGCTGTAGTATAAAGGATGAGCCTTATACAAACATCATTGTCTTATTAATACAAATAAATAATTATGATTCCCTGGGATGTGCAGAATAGTACCACTGTCTTGATACATTGTTTAGAAAATCAAATTGTTTTGTGCGTGTCAGCAACGTGTAAAATGACTAGATACATCATACAGGTAAAAAGAGGATTTTCATGACCAGAGATGCTTTCATCATTAAGAAAAAAGTTTAAGTCAAGTCATTAAAAACATCTTTTCATCTAGTAATGGACAGTGACATGGAGAAGAGGAGGGATGAATGGGGGACTCCCAGGGAATGGATATTTATGGGTATATAGATTTGTAAGTTTAATTTTCTAAATTGAATAGCTCTAATATTAAGAAGAGATTAAAAGATCACAAGCTTTTTCACCTCTCAATACCAAGTTAGCAACAATATCTAAATTATTAGTATTACTCCACTCAAAGATGAGTCTGTGCCCTAAAGCCCAAAGAGCACCAGAAAATGGATTTGCACAGTTCATTCGCTTGTGTTCTATACTGAAGAGGAAAAAAACTCAAACTGTCGGAGAGAGATTTTTATCTACCACATCAGCTAACCTCCTTTCTCTTCTCCCAATTGGAAATTAAATTTGTAAGCATCACTTTTTATTTGCCTAAGTGTGTCAATGTAACATGAATGCTAACCTATGATCCACTAATATTTGAAGCAATTATATTAAATTCCATTTTTGAAGTCACAATTTTATGCAGCTTTACAGAAAAGAATAACCAAATGAACGTTAAAGTCTTTGTTGTAATGGAGAGAGTTTGGTTTGGTTTTGGCTTCAAACAAATCTGCATCGGAATATCCACTTTGTCTCTTCTTCCTAGTTTTTCCTTGGGTGTATGTGATTTAACCTCTCTGAAGGTCAGTATCTCTCTGTGTAAGCTGGTGATGCTAATACCTACTGCATAAACTTGTCATGAGAACATTTGTGAAGATCTTGGGAGATAACGTTTGTTTGGTTTTCCCCAGATTTCCCTAAAGGAAAATTGAAGAATGTCCAAAACATATGAGGAATGTTCTTTGACTATTTTGGTAGAGTTCATTTTTCTGATGTCTTTCTCACTTTTTTGTCTGGGAAGCAGTGGAAATAGAATACCAGATCAAAGGATAGACATGGAAGGGAGGGATGAATTTTCAAAGCCAAGCATAGAACATTTTAGAGTAGCAGAGCTTCTGGATAAGTTACGGCATTAAGGATGATGTCCCGTTTTGTAATTGCATGGGCCACTGCTCCACATCTACCTTTCCATTCTTCTCCAAGGAGGGTTTTTCCAAGCCAGTCTCATGCTTGGCTCATATCAGGTGCTATTCTTTTTCAGGGCACATGGTATTCCAGATCAATGGGAAGGAGTTCACTCAGGGTTAACCAGGTCAGAAACCAACCCAACTAAGAGATCCTGCTCAAAAAGATCCAGTTATCATCTATTCATTCTAATATACTTTGACTCCCGTTTATCCAAGGCTGCCAACAACTATCTATTAATAGAGATTTGGATCAGAACCTACACAAAATATAAAGTGCTGGGCTCCCCAGTGGTAGGATGCCTAACACCACTGTGATGAGATAAGCCAAGAGTAAAGAATATCTGTGGTCTTAATTTTGGTACTAACGTGCAAACAGTTGTTCTTTTCTGAGAAGTCAATGCAAATTAAAGTACTATAAACTAGTCATTCATTCATTCAACAAATATTTCTTGGGTACTTACTAGGCGCTCATACTGTGCTAGAAGCTGGAGATACAGCAATGAACAAAACACCAAGATACATACCTTCATGAAACTTACGTTCTGTGACATCTGGGTGAGTTGTGAAGAACAAAAGAAAAACATTTTTAATTCCCAAGAAGAAATATCAAACATTTCATCCATAATTTAGCTAACTGGCTTACTTTTCTAAATGTCAGGCCTTGGAGGCAGTTCAAGATGGCAGAATAAGAAGATCCGGAACTCACTGCCTCCCTCTGAGGCAATGAATCTACAGCTACATACGGATCAATTACCTCTGAAAAAGACCTGCAAACTAGCTGAATAGCTCCTCCACAACAAAGGGTAACTGCACCGAAAATTACACTATAGGGGTTCGACAGCAGACTATATGAAGCAAAGAAAGAATCAGTGATGGGGAGGATGAGGTAATGGAACTCACCCAAAAAGAGCAGGAAAAAGAAAAAAAGAATTTTAAAAAGTGAAAATAGCTTAAGGGGCCTATGGGACAATATCAAGTAGACTAACATTCCCATTATAGGCGTCCCAGAGAAGAGAGAGAGAATGGGGCAGAAAATTTATTCCCCGAACCTGGGGAAGGAAACAGACATCCAGATCAAGGAGGCCCAGAGAGATCCAAACTATGAATCCAAAGAGACCCATACCAAGTCACATTATGTTTAACTTTTGACATTTTAACTATAAAGATAGAATTTTAAAAGCAGTAGGAGGAAAACAACTTGCTCCATACGAGGGAACTCTCAGAATACTATTAGCATATTTCTCAGCAGAAACTTTGCAAGCCAGAAAGGCATAGCATGATATATTTGAACTGCTAAAGGGAAAAAACTTCCAACCAAGACTACTCTACCCTTCAAGGTTACCATTAAAAATTGAAGGAGGGCTTCCCTGGTGGCACAGTGGTTGGGAGTCCGCCTGCCGATGCGGGGGACACGGGTTCGTGCCCCGGTCCAGGAGGATTCCTCGTGCCGTGGAGCGGCTGGGCCCGTGAGCTGTGGCTGCTGGGCCTGCGCGTCCGGAGCCTGTGCTGTGCAACGGGAGAGGCCACAGTAGTGACAGGTCCACGTACCACAAAAAAAAAAAAAAAAATTGAAGGAGATAAAGAACTCTCCAGACAAATGAAAGCCAAAGGAGCTCATCACCACTAAACTGGCCTTACAAGAAATGCTACAAGAATTTTTTTAAGTTGAAAAGGGCACTAATTAGTAACAAGAAAACATATTAAGATAAAAATCTCATTGGCAAAGGTAAATATACAGTAAAGATAGTAGATTAATCACTCATAAGGCTAGTATGAAGGTTAAAAGACAAAAACAATAAAAATCTAGAACTACAATAGCTAGTTAAGGGATACACAAAATAAAAAGATGTAAAATGTGACATCAAAAACATAAAAATGTGGGAGGAAGTGTAAAAATGTAGAGTTTTAGAGTGTATTCACACTTAACTTGCTATCAACTTAAAATAGACTGTTATAAATACAGGCTATTATATGTGAACCTCATGGTAACTACAAAGGAAGAACCTATTGTAGATACACAAAATACAATGAAAAAGGAATATAAGTATAACATTACAGAAAGTCATCACAACATAAGAGAAGGAAGCAAGATAAAATTAAAGGGACACAGAAGAACTATAAAAGAGCCAGAAAACAATGAACAAAATGGCAATAAGTATTATACATAACTATCAATAATTACCTTAAATTTAAATGAACTTAATGCTTCAATAAAAAGAGAGAGTGGCTGAAATAGAAAACAAGACCCATCTACATGTTGCCTAAGAGACTCACTTCCAATGTAAGGACACACAGGCTGAAAGTGAAGGGAGAGAAAAAGATGTTTTATGCAAATGGAAGCCAAAAGAATGCTGGGATGGCTATACTTTTATCAAACAAAACGGACTTTAAAACAAAGTCTGTAAGAAAAGAAATAGATGGGCACTGCATAATGATAAAGGAGTCAATCCAGAAAAAAGATGTAACATTTGTAATATCTATGCACCCAACATGGGAGCACCTCAGGATATAAAGCAAATATTAACAGACTTACAAAGAGACAATGACAGTAATACAAAATAGTGGGGGACTTAATACCCATTTCCATCAATAGATATATCATTCAGATAGAAAATCAATAAGGAACCATTGGTCTACAACCATACATTAGACCAGATAAACTTAATAGATATCTACATGACATTCCATCCAAAAACAGCAGAATGCACATTCTCTCATAGTGCACATAGAACTTTCTCCAGGGTAGATCACATGCGAGGCCATGAAACAAGTCTCAATAAATTTAAGAAAACTGAAATTATGTCAAGCATCTTTTCTGACCACAATGGTATGAAACTAGCAGTTAGGAGGAAAAACTTAGAAAAATTACAAATATTTGGAGATTAAACAACATGCTACTTAACAGCCAATGGTCAATGAAGAAATCAAAGCAGAAATTTTAAAAATACCTTGAGACAAATGAAAAAGGAAATACAACATACCAAAATGTATGGGATGCAGCAAAAGCAGTTCTAAGACAGACATTTAGAGCATTACAGGCCTTCCTTAAGAAACAAGAAAAATCTGAAATAAACAATCTAGCTTTACACCTAAAGGAACTAGAAAAACAAGAACAAACAAAGCATAAAGTTAGTAGAAGGAAGGAAATAAGATCAGGGTGGAAATAGGGACTAAAAAGAAATAGAAAAGATCAGTGCAACTAAGAGATCTTTCTTTGAAAAGATAAATAAAATTAACATATCTTTATCTAGACTTTCTGAGAAAAAAAGAGAGAAGACAAATAAGATCAGAAATTAAAGAGAAGTTACAAATGATATCAACGAAATACAAAGGATTATAAGAGACTACTATTAACACTTATATGCCAACAAATTGGACGACAGAGAAGAAATGGATAAATTCCTAGAAACATACAATCTTCTGAGTCAGGAAGAAATAGAAAACCTGAATAGATCAATTACTAGGAAACAGATTGAATCAGTAATCAAACCCAAAATCAAATCCCAAAAAACAAAGTCCAGGACCAGATGATGGCTTCACTGGTGCATTCTACAAAACATTCAAAGATTTAATACCTATACTTCTCAAACTCTTCGAAAAAACTGAAGAGGAGGAAATGCTCCCAAACTCATTTTGTGATGTTAACATTACCCTGATACCAAAACCAGACAAGGACCCCAAACCCCCCCCCAAAAAAATTGCAGACCAATATCCCAATGAACATAGTTGCAAAAATCCTCAACAAATATGAGCAAACAGAATTCAACAAGACATTGAAAGGATCATACACCACAATCAAGTGGAATTTATTCCAGGAATGCAAGGATGGTTCAACATTCAAAACATCAACATGATACCTTGAATTAGCAAGATGGAGAATTAAAAAAGCCATATGATCATTCCAATAGATACAGAAAAGCATCTGACAAAATCCAACACCTATTCATGATAAAAATGGCATTTTTTACAGAAGTAGAACAAATATTTCTAAAATTTGTACAGAGCCACAAAAGACCTTGTATAGCCAAAACAATCTTGAGAAAGAGGAACAAAGCCGGAGGTATCATGCGCCCTGATTTTACACTATACTACAAACTGGAGTAATCAAGACAGTATGGTATTGGCATAACAACAGACACATAGATCAATGGAACAGAGTAGAGGGCCCAGATATAAACCCATGCATATACAGTCAATCTACAGCAAAGGAGGCAAGAGTATACAATGGGGAAAGAAGAGTCTCTTCAATAAATGGTGTCAGGAAAACTGAACAGTCACATGCAAAAGAATGAAACTGGATCACTGTCTTACACCAAACACAAAAATTTACTCAAATGGATTAAAGGCTTGAATATAAGACCAGAAACCATAAAACTCCTAGAAGAAAACATAACTGGAAAACTCCTTGACATGAATCTAGCAATATATTTTTCGGATCTGACTCCAAAGGCAATGGCAGCAAAAGGAAAAACAAATGTGACTACATCAAACTACAAACCTCTCCACAGCAAAGGAAACTATCAACAAGATGAAAAGGCAGTCTACTGAATGGGAGATGATGTTTGTAAATCATACATCCAATAAAGGTTTAATATCCAAAATATATGGTTGACATTTGAACAACATGGGTTTGAACTTCACGGGTCCAGTTATACATGGAGTTTTTTCAATCAATACATAGTACAGGACTACACAATCTGCAGTTGGTTGAATCTACAGATGAGGAACCGTGGATATGCAGGGCCAACTCTAAAGTTATATGCCAATTTACAACTGCATGAAGGATTGGTACCCCAGCCTGAGTTTTTAAGGGTCAACTGTATAAAGAATTCATACAATTCATTCACAAAAAACAAACAATTCAATGAAAAAATGGGCAGAGGATCTGAATAAACATTTTCCAAAGAAGACATTCAAATCGTCAATGGGCACATGAAAAGATGTTCAACATCATTAATTTTCAGGGAAATGCGAATCAAAACCACAACAAAATACTACCTCACACCTGTAAGAATGGCTATTACCAAAAGGACAAGAAATAACAAGTGTTGGCAAAAAGGTAGAGAAAAAGGAACCCTCGTGCATTGTTTGTAGGAATGTAAATTACTGCAGCCACTGTGGAAGACAGTATGGAGGTTCCTGAAAAGATTAAAAATAGAACTACCATATGATTCAGCAATTCTACTTCTGATTTAACTGAAGAAAATTAAAAAACTTCTTCAAAAAAACATATATGCACCCCTGTGTTCATTGTAGCATTATTTACAATAACCAAGATATGAAAAACAACCTAAGTGTCCATCAGTGGATGAATGGATATATATATATATATACATATATATATATATATATATATATATACACAACAGAATAGTAATCAGCCATAAAAAAAGTGAAATCCTGCCATTTCTGACAACATGGATGGACTTTGAAAGTACTATGCTAAGTGAAATAAGTAAGACAGGGAAAGACAAATTCCATATGATTTCACTTATATGTGGAATCTAAAAAACAAAACAAACAAACAAAACAAAATAAAACTCATAGGTCCAGAGAACAGATTGGTGGTTACCAGAGGGGAGGCGGGTCAGTGGGTAAAATGGGTGAAGAGGATCAAGCGGTACAAACTTCCAGTCATAAATAAGTTATGGTGACATAAGTATAGCACAGTGACTATATTCAATGATATCGTATTGTAAATTTGAAAGTTGCTAAGAAAACATTTTGTAACTCTATATGGTGACAGATGGTAACTAGACTTACTGTGATGATCGTTTCACAATGTATACAAATGCCAGATCATTATGTTGTACACCTGAAACTAATGTTGTATGTCAATTACACTTCAATTAAAAAAAAATTCAGATCTTGTCAGCCTCATAAATCACGTTCTCCTAACTCTCTCCTGATATACATCACCCAGCCTATTTCAATACTTGAGTGACTCAGAGCTCTCTACTTCACAGTGCAGGCCATTACCTTTCTGTACATCCCAAATTAATTAGAAGATCCTTTTTAAAAAATGATCAAAAATTTCCTTCACCCTAGATTTCCTTCTGAAGCTACATAGCGTTAACCACGTAATGAAAGATGGGGGTGCCGTGAGTTCGCAGTCAGTGGTAAGATGTCATCCTTAAAAGGAGAGCTTGGCGTCATTCCTGGGGTAGTGGAAGAGAAAAGCCTGTCTTTGTATGGTTAAGTGGGCAGCATAGGGGCCCCCAGCGCTCCTACATTCCGTAGGTGATACTCTTTCATTTTTAAGTTTACTTTCTAAGAATTTTGCCAACAAAGGCACTTTTTGTCTTCTACCAGTTTCAGAGACTTAACACTGTGAAGAGAAGCAGTAGGATCGGTACCCGCTTTCTGCAGGTAGTTTTCACAGTGTCTTTTTATGGCATCTAAGAGAATCATTTTTTATTGTATAATGCAGTTCATGACAGTTTTGAAATGTAACCATTCAACACTTGTATTTTAGGAGAGTGTATGGTAACAATAAAGAAACACAGACTCGCGCACATACACCATACAGACAGGGTCGATCAAGATTGAATTTCCCCCTAGGATGAAAGTGAGATATTTGTGTGGAAACAGGCAGGTCCCTGCCCCTAACAACTCCACAGTTAGAAGACGGAGCTTTATCTTTGCTTCAAAAGGCTGCTGTTCATTTCAGCATCCATGTCAGAGAGCAATAAAAAAAGCACCAGAGAGAGTGATTACTGTGTTCTTCCAACACAAACAAATTTGTTTTCCACTAAGGACGAACACAAAGCTTTGTATCCACTAAAGTAAGCACGTTAACTATGACCCTTTCTCTGGGCCACGCTGCAGAAGAAAAGGAAGGACAAGAGATTACATACACAACCTACATATAATATATATACAATTAATATTAGCCACCCCACAGTAAGGTTAATTGTGGCTCCTCTGAACACTTAATCTGCAAGCCGTTGATAAATCCCACCCTGACTAGAAGTGGCTGGTATTTAGGTCACACAAAGTCATTGCCGTTTTTTAATTTAAACCTCGCACTAGATTAAAACACAAGAGTATTTCAGGAGGACAATTCCGAAGCCGCGGCAATAGGCTGTCGTTTGGCGTAAAAAGTTTCCACAGCACACCCCAGGGACATGTTAATCAAAGCTTTTTAATGGATTCAGTCTGATCTGTGACAGGCTTTGTTCCACAGATGGCTTTTGCTGGATAGAGCTGCAAGTTATCAATAAGACACAGTAATTGCGGGGAGTGATGTAGCTGAGTTTCTGGGGCTTTCTACCATCCAGCTCTTTTTTTTTATTCTCAGCCGAGGCAGAAATGATCTTGCCGTAGAAGTCAAGACATGACTTGTTTTTTCCTTTAATCTCCCAACATAGAATGAAGGGAAATTAAGCAACAAGAAAAAACACCTGACACTAATGTATTAAAAAAAAATGAAAGAGAGAAAAACCCTCACACCACCTTCTCCTATTTCTCTTCCTTGTTAAATCTTTGTCTTAGACTTTTAAGCCAGGGCTGGGCAGCAAGCCTTTTAACCTGATCAAATAAATCTATTTTAACCAGAGGCAGGCCTGGGAAGCTCCTCTGTGGGCTGGAGCAGCAACTTGTCCACCAAGTTCTCTGTTATCGCTCTAAAATCAAAGCCGCCAGAGGCTAAACTAATGATTTAGGATTACGCTGATCACCTATCAGAGATAGTTAGCTTTTCAGCCACTTAAGAAGGTTAATGCTCCCCATAGGATGGAAAATGTCTCGGTGCCTGTTCAAAACAGTCATGTCATAGGAACCGAACAGTTGTTTCCTTTAGTCAGTCACAGTCCTCGCTCTGGAAGATCAAAATCATTCCCTGGGGTCTTCCCTGGTGGCGCAGTGGTTGGGAGTCCGCCTGCCGATGCAGGGGACACGGGTTCGTGCCCCGGTCCGGGAAGATCCCGCACGCCGCGGAGCGGCTGGGCCCGTGGGCCGTGGCCGCTGGGCCTGCGCGTCCGGAGCCTGTGCTCCACAACGGGAGAGGCCACAACAGTGAGAGGCCCGCGTACCGCAAAAAAAAAAAAAAAATCATTCCCTGAGTAAGAGATGTGAAGGTGGATAAGCAGGAGCAGCAGGGAGATAGTGTTCAAGAAGGAACCAGCCTCATTTAAGGCACTTTTTCACAACCACCTGGCTGCCGTGGCCCCCAGCTCCCTGAGCTCATATGTCACCGCTGAAGACTCCCACACCTGGATAGCCAGTGTCAACACCTCAGCAAACAAGGAAAGAACAGTCAGATATCTGCAGGTCAGTCAAAGCGGATCTCTTACTGTTTCCCGGTGTGTTAATGTCTACGCAGCTGTTACCTCGGTTCCCCAGGCAGGAGGTCAGACAGATTTATCAGTCTATTCAGCTCAGCTCTGAATCAACCTAGACACACACTGCATGCCTTTCCCTGTCTTTGGCCAGGAAATAAAACGGCCTAGAGATACAAACATGGGATAAAACACTTCTGACACTGTGCCTTTTATTTATCCACTCCACGTCTCCCGAAACTCCAAACTCCTGAGTGGCCTTTTTAGGACTGATGACAAACGACTTTTTCAGTCTCGTTTCTCCTTCTCAGCCCTACCGTTTGACTTTCATTGGTCACGTAACATGTCTTGTAATTTCATCCCTCTTGTCTTTGTTTATAACATTCCGTCAGCCTGAAATATCCTTCCCCTCATTCTCCACTTACCAAATTCTTAAGCCGCAGGCCCCACTCCAATGTCATCACTCAGTGAGGTCAGAATGAACTGAGACAAGGGACAGAGCCACAGAAGGCTGAGGCACAAGGGTCACGGTACCAGGGACCTACGCTGTCATAAAGCTTTAGGGAGATGACTCAGCCCACAGGCAACAGGTCATCTGTTCTCAGAACTCCGCAGCCGGTTTCTTCCAAGCAAAAGCAAACCTCTAAAACTCAGCGAGGAAAACTAAGAAAGAAAAGAAACTAACCTGGGTTCTGCTGCTGTGAGAGCCAAGCACGGAGCACATTCAGGAAGTCACTCAAGAAACCATATGCCTGGTTGTGGGCTAGCAACCCTGAAAACAAGGTCCTTGCAGAGCCTGCGGGAGACGTGGCTTTGCCTTCCAGCGTCTGTTTGCCATCTTTGGTTAATAGCCCCTTGATTATACTTGAAGACAGTGGTATTCAGACTTTAGATCATCAGAATCATCTGGAGGGCTTGTCAAGCACATTGATAGGCCCACCCCCTAGTTCTTCTATCCAGCAGGCCTGGGGTGGGGCTAGATAATTTGCATTTCCAACAAGTTCCAGGTGATGCTGATGCTGCCGGCCCCACCAGAGCACAGGCTGAGAACCGCTGCTTTAGGAAACCACCTGATCCCCCTTCTCTCTTTCTGTTGTGTGGAGTACGGATTTAAGGGCAGTGAGGCGCAAGAAAGAAGACTGGTTAAGAGGTGAATACTATGGTCTTCAATAGAGATGGTGAGGGTCCAAATTAAGGAAGTGTCTGGAGGAATGGAGAGAGGAAAAGAGAGTGAGCATTGAATGGTTAACCAAATTTGGGAATGAGAGAGAGAAAAGAACCTACAATGTTCCTACATCTTGAGCTTAAAAAACAAAGAGATTCATATCCAAGAAAGGGTCTGTTTTATAAGTAGAAGAGACTTGTGCTGGATAATTGGTAAGAGAAAGGAGCAATGAAGCTGAAAAGTTGATACAGAAACCATGGGCATAAATGATAAGCAAGTTCTGTAAGGACAAGTGAACGTGTGAGGGGACAGGCCTGGCTCACACCCCGGGGCAGGGAGGGGGCCAAGGAAGAGAGCTAATGAAGATCATTTTGTGGGCAGGAAGTTAGGAAGTTGGGGGAGTTCATACTCGATATTTTTTTTATGAGATAGAAGTTTCTGGGATTAGACATTTAAGGAGAGAAGTTGGTAAAGGAAGCGGAAGATCAAACCGACTAGAGACAGGTAATGTTTCTGAGAAGCACTGATAGACTCAAATGACAGCCCAAAATTTTATATCCCAAGCTGCTAAGCTCCTTTAAGCTTTATAACAACACTCCAAGCTTCCAGTGGAATTTGAGCTCAAGGTCTCATAGCTATTAAATTGTAGCCCCAGGTACTGAATCCAGGTCTATTGATTTTCACAACAGTTAAATAGTTTCCTGTGTAAGACAGCTAGTCCTTACCTAAAACAAAAGGACATGTTTTTCTGGGAGGAAGGGAGAGGATTTGGATTCTCTCTTGCCCTCTCTTCCCACAGGTGCTCAGAGCCTGCTATGGTCCGAATGTTGGCATTGCCCCCTCCCCATCCCCCGATCCCCCCCACCACCATCACCAAATTCATATGTTGAAATCCTAATCCCCAAAGGTAATGGTATTAGTAGGTGGGGCCTCTGGGCGGTATTAGTAGAGTGGAGCCCTGGGGAATGGGATAAATGATTTTATAGAAGCGATCCCATAGGACTTCCCTGGTGGTGAAGTGGTTAAGAATCCACCTGCCAATACAGGGGACACAGGTATGAGCCCTGATCCGGGAAGATCCCACATGTGGCAGAGCAACTAAGCCCGTGCACCACAACTACTGAGCCTGTGCTGTAGAGCTCACGAGCCACAACTACCGAGCCCGTGTACCACACCTACTGAAGCCCGCGTGCCTAGAGCCCATGTTCCTCAACAAGAGAAGCCACCACGATGAGAAGCCCGCGTACCACAACGCAGAGTAGCCCCCGCTCGCCGCAACTAGAGAAAGCCTGTGCGCAGCAACGAAGACCCAACACAGCCAATAAATAACTAAATAAATAAACAAAATTTAAAAAAAGAAAGCAGTACTGGCTGTAAAATTAATAGGAAAAAAAAAAGAGACCCTGCAGAGCTTCCTGGTCCGCTCTTCCACGTGGCGACACAAGGAGAGGTCTGTGACAGGGCAAAGGGCCCTCGCCTGACCATGTTGGCACCCTGATCTCGGACTTCTCACCTCCAGAACTGTGATAATTAAATCTCTGTTGTTTATAAACCACTATGTTATTTTCCTGAAGCAGCCGAAACTAGGACAGAGCCCCAGTGAAGAAGCTTCTCCACAAAGTTTCCTGTAGCCCCTTGCACATACAACATGGTGTTTCAGGAGAAGAGTGAGCCCTGGCCCCATGGTCTACATAATTAACCAGCCACCACCAGGGCGTTTCCAGTATTGCCAATGCCTATCATAAGTCTCCAAAACACAATTCATATTAGCTCATATTTAAAGTTTAAGCCCCAGAGCCTCTCTGTGAAATGCTTTACTTCCACAAAGTAAGATGTTACATTTCCCCCGAGGTAGAAATCATCACTCTAGTCCATTTGAGATGCTGAGGGATCCCATTTCAAAGTGCTTCTCATAATGGCTGTGGGATCAAACAAAGGCCCCTCACAGCACACATGTTCTCAGCAGCCTGGACGTGCCTGCCATCCCGGAGAGTACGAGAACATATTCAGAATAGAGTTACACGGCCCTGGTGTAGAAAAACTTCCTGAATGGGTAACCAGAGAAGATAACATATATAGAAACACTCACGTGTTCTCAGAACCAACCGGATCTGGTTTTGTGCATAGGTGGAAAGAGCTGAGTCTGGGAACAGAGGCTTTTGTTTTCCCACAGTGAAAACAAGCACCTGCCCACACACAGCCACTCACACAGACTCTCACGCAGATACGGGCACACTTAGCATACCTCCACACACACATTCTCACAAAACTAGGAGTGGTTAGGAAATGTCAAGAAAATTAAAAGCAACGTCAGTCAGTTTGCCACAGACAGCTAACTGTGATTTTCTGTCTGTAAAAAAAAAAAAAAAAACTAATATGGAAATAACCGATTTGGGGTATTTCTCCTTGCCCTCTTCAATATATATAGCATCATGTTGGCCTCCTTTGGAACAGAGGGACCATTTCTGTGACAGTTGCTGGAAGCACAATGCCTCCTCAGCATGCTACCATATTTCACAAAGAGCTATGGGTCCACTCTTCTACTTGCTGAGAAGAAGTCGCAAATAGATACTTTGTCTCCAATCCCTGCTTGGTGTCTATTTCATTTTGAAACTGGCTAGTACAGCAGTCTAATAGGACCAAAGGATAGTCAGTTCTTCCTTAAATTTTAAGAACAGCTTCCATTAATGCAACGACCACCATGAGACTAACAGTCTTACTTCTAATTCAGTCCCTAAGCTTAAAGTCTACAAAAATATCCTTATATTTAATAGTTTAAGAAGATTTCCGGCAACCGAATATGGCAAGAGAAGATCGTGCAATTAAATACAGAGGTCAGATTTTCGATTCAGGATTTCAAACCTCAAATGGGGACCCCATACCTCTCCTCGCCTCAAGCCTCGCTCACGTCCTTGGCCCTCACTCTCAGCTGACAGCTTTGCCATATACTTCATTAAGAAAACAGAAATGAAACACAAATCCTTCCTTTTAGCACCCCAAGCCCACAATCCCACTTTGCTGTTCTTTCTTCCTGAGCATTAAAGACCTCCTCTCACTAAACGCCAACTTGTTCTCCGACCTTATCACTTTCTCTCCTGCAGTCACCTTCTAGCTCTCTTGCATCATCTATCTCCCACTTTCTAACAGAAAATCCCCACTCGAGTTGTTCCTTCAATGAAATAAAACAAACGAAACCAAACATCTCCTCCCCACATGCCTGCCCAGCCCCTCTACAGCCTTTCCAAGTAAATCCTCTCAAGAGTTGTCTACAAGTGCTGTTTCTACTTCCTCATCCCCAGTACATCCTCCACATACCACTTTGTCCTCCTCTCCTCACCCCCACCAAGACTGTCCTCGTCAAGGTGGCCAGGGAATTCTGTGTCACCAAACCCAATGGATGCCTTTCTAGACCTTTCAGCTTCGCTCCAAATACTGATATTTTCTCCCTCATGCTTACCTTCTTTTGCCTTGTATTCTCTCAAGGTTTCCCTCTTACCACACCAGATGCTTCTTCTCAGTCTCTTTTCCTGGTTTCTCCTCCTCTGTCTGACCTCGAGGATCAGCCTTGGATCTTGCCTCTCTCCCCAGATGATATCTATCTACACGTTTCAAAATCTTTTGCTGATGACTTGCGATTTGATATCTTTAGTCAAGACCTCTCCTCTGGGCTCCAGACTTGTGATTCCACCTAACTTATGTCTCCACTTGTATTTCCAATGGACAATTTAAGCTATGTCAATAACAGAATGCTTGACAGTTTCCTGACAAAACCATACCCAACTCGTCTAACAGGTCTTCCTATTTCAGTAAGAACAATAGCTGGCATGTATTCAATGCATGCTATGTGCCAGTAAGCATGTCAGCTGCTGCATAACCTCCTTTAATGCTCACAGCATTCCTACGGAATAGATATTCTCATTATTCCTATTTTATAGAGGAGAAAACCAAGGCACAGAGAGGATAACTTTGCCACGGTCAAACAGCTAAAAAGAATCTCAGATGGGATTAGGAGCCAGGCATTCTAGCTCAAGGGCCAATGTTCTTAAGCAAAACATTATAGTGTCTTCTCCCCAGAAACTCTTAAGAATTTTATTAATTACTCTTTTCCCCACACCCCCTGCACCTCAGTCATCAGCAGGTCTGGTTAACTCCAGCTCTAAAGTAGATTGTGGACCTGCCCACCTCTCTTCATATCCTCCACCACCATTTCAGTCTTGTGTGGCTCACAGTTACAGCCTCCTAACTGATTTACCCTCGGTCACTTTTTCTACTTCTGAGCTGCTCACCATGTTACCCCACTCAGGTTCAGCTGCTTGCCACTCAAAAGCCAATAATCGAGAGGCAAGTGTCAGTAGAAAGGAAAGGTGCTTTAATCAGAAAAGCCGGCAATCTGGGGAGAAGGCGGACTCATGTCCCAAGAGTAACTCTGAAGATTCTTGCTCAGCCATGACAGTTTTTAAAGGGAAAGGGGGGTAAGAATCTCACTGAGTCATCAAGGCAAGAGGTTGGATTCTGCATAATTCTCCATTGTGTGCAGACTGGCTGACTCTTTCTTCAGATGTTATCTTGCCTGCATGATCTGCTTGCAGGATTACTAAGGGGTCTATTGGGGGTAGAGAGCTAGTCATTCTTTAACTACTTAATCTTCATTCTTACTTCTTTTAATCTAGAAAAAAGAATCAACAGGTTAGACAAGGCATGGTGTGCATTCAAGAGAGCATAAGTCAGGAGTTAGGTGAAATTGCCTAGTGATCTCTTTCCTATAATTAGGTTCTTTTAAGGTTAGAGCAGAACAGAAATGGGCAAACAGCAAAGGGGCAAAAGAGCTGCTTTCAACCACGAATGGACAAACACATCTTAAAAAGGGAAAGATCATATCATTCTCCCATTTAAAAACCATCAAAGCATCCCACTGCTGTTAGACGGAAATCTAACATCCTCACCATGCCCTCTAGGGCCCTGCCTTTCTCTCCAACTTCATCACAGGCTACACTTCCCCACCTCACAGCTCCTCACCTCTGCTGGCCTCCTTTCACCGCCATAAATGCACCAGGGTTCGCCCCCGTCCTTCCTTTCTGGAGTGCCCCACCCACCTGGCTACCTCCTGCCCACGCTTCACATCACTCCTGAGAAGTGGTCCCCTTCAGCACTACCTAAAGTAAGGTTCCTAGGGATGCACCACCTTATACAACTTTTAGCTATTTAATTCTTTTCCATTTTCTTGTTTTTTTTTTAAAAAAAAATCTCTCCTCCCCCAAGAAGCTCCATGAGGCCTGACCCAGGTCTTTCTTGTTCCTTATGAAAATGCCAGTGTCCAGGACAGCACCCAGCAGAGTCAAGCCCCTCAGTAAATCTTTTTTTTTTTTTTCAGTAAATCTTAATTAATATATTCTCTCTAGTTTTTTTTAAGTGTCTTCAAGGGGGCAGGAATCCCAAATTTTAAGGTTCAATTGTTTCTGAAAAGGAAACTGATTATTGTGAATCATAAGAAATTTAGAAGCACTCATTCCTGAAAGAACTAAAAGGGGGAAAAAAAAGAATTTCCCTGGATATACAGGAATGTAAGTTTTTGAGGGAAGCTTAGCTCAGCAGAAAAATAGAATTGGTGGTCATTGCCTTATGAGCTAATGGGGCATATGGGATCCTCTCGACCTGCAAAGTGAATGAGAAATTGAATTTAATAAAAATATCTAAAATCCTAGTCAAAAGAACCGAGATTATAAATTCTCTGATATAGAAACCATATGGAGAGTTAAATAGTGTAGCATGAAGAAAACATAAATGCACCACCTAAACTGTTAGACTTTCCTAAAAAAGCATGAAATTGACTTTGTCCCTGAGGTTTCCGAGATTCTCACTAAAAACAAGAGCATTTGTTGCCATTATCAAGACCTCCAGTTTAGACTTTCTAACGGGCAACGAGGGCAGCACTGTTGAAATGCTGGGTTCAGGGATGACTTTGTTCAGTGTCATCCTGGGGCCAGTACATTTGGCCGAGGCAGCATAACGACATAATGTGATGCTCTGTTATGGAATGCTGTGTATCTCGGCCAGTGCCCTGGGCTGCTTTGTCTATTTGCTACATTTCAGCCTCTGGTTGTGAGGTCGTGCCTTATACCGCACACCCAAAACACTCCACTCACTCATTCATTCACTCACTCATTGATTCAGAAAACATATCTCGAGAGTCTAAACTATGCTGAGCACTGTTCCAGGGGCTGGGGTTCGAGCAGGGAATAAAACAGACAAGGTCTTTTGCTCTTACAGAGCTTTTATGTCATAGAGGATGATAAGCATAAGTACGGTAACAACCTAAGAAACCCTGAGGAACAAGAAGAAAGTAAAACAAGGTAACAAAAGAAACAAGTGAGTGAGGCCCTGTGGAGGCGAGAACTGTGAACAGACGTAGAACAGAAGCTGGGGTGCACAGAGGCGGCCTCTCTGAACAGGCTACATTTGATCTGAGGGAGAGCGATACCAGGCGGAGCGCAGCACCACGAAAGATTCAAAATTGAGTCAGGCTCACCTGTGCACGTCCTTGTAAAATCTGAGTTTAGCAAAAAGCCCAAGTCAGTTTAACCAGAACCCCCTACCCTTGATATCTGATCACCCTCAGTATCTGATCACTTATCTGTCACCATCCCCCAGGTGATGTCTGATGGCCCTGGCCTGTCTTCAGTGAAGAATCCTGTTAGGTCGGTTTAGCCAGAATTCCCCTTACCCCTGATGTTTCCTCTGAGTAATTTTCCACCACCCCCACCCCGGACCCGCACTCTGCTCCTTGGCTTACATTCCCACTTGCTCGATCTCTCATCCCTACCGTAGAATCCCACTGTCATCAGCGCTATACTTAATGAGCTGGTCCTGAATAAAGTCAGCCCTACCAACTTTAACAAGTGTCACTGAATATTTTTTTTCTTTACTAGCACCAATGGCCTATGGCCCGAGGTCACCGTGGCTGAGCTCAGTGAGTGGTGTGCAGAGATATCAGGAAAACAGGTACAGGCCAGACCAGGGGGTACTGGGAGGCCACAGTGAGGAAACTTCTGCACCATTGTGTGTGTGCACGCCGGCAGGTAGGCCTATAGGCACTCCCTTGCCCTTCAGCTTCTGTTTGGGTTAAGCCACTGCTCCCACCTCCCCCACTTTGCAGAGCGCAGAAGGTGGGAGTAGGATGCACGTCACTGTGGACAGCCTGTGCCACCCTACTGAAGGTCAAAGCTCCCATCAGGGGGCCATGCCACATAATTCTCTCTCTCTGGGTTCCTATATCCGCTCCCTGCATTTTCCCATTCAGACCTGGGGTAGTCATAGCTCTGCACTCTTACTATTCCTCGGGGGTGCTGCCCCATCGTTAGTTACTTTTTCAAACCCCATCTAGGACCTCCTAGAAATTTTCATCAAACACCCAGCCTGACAGTGATGTTCTTGCCAGGACCCTGACTGACAGATTGTAATATAAAAACACTGCCCAAGCCACTTTCTCCCTTTCAGCAGTTACCTTTGCTTCCTCCTTATCCTTGGTAACCCACCTGCTAGAAGCTGGTTCCTCTAAGTGGCACATAACTCCATAAAACATCACTTTGGGAATTTTCAGAAGTTTCTGGTCCATTAAATGTCATTCAGCTCCTATGGTTCCCTTTCTCTGCATGAAGCTTGCCTGAGATCAGAGCTCTCTTTAGGGTGATGCAAGTCATTCCAATAAAATGATTCAGGATGGAATTTTGAAAATGAAAGGCCGTGTGGTACAGAAAGAGCACTGGATCTGTAGTTCAAGTTTAACTGCATGACTCTTGGCAAGTTGATTTCCTCATCTTTAAGACAGTAATGATAACAATGTGCAGTGATAAACTTATTCATCAACACTCAGAGTAAAAAGCATGAATGGACCAATCAAGCTGCAGTGAGTGACTCCACTCCATTCTGAGGAAGAAGGGCAAATCAATCCAGCATTAAATCCTTCACTTCATCGACGCTGAGACACAGACTATAAACAAAACCCAGTAAGTTGGTCACTTCTTAAAATGACAATGTCCCCACAAATGTTAAAATACAAAGGTTATTATATCAGCCAGTTCGGGCTGCTATAACCAAATACAACGGACTGGGTGGCTTAAACAGCAGACATTTATTTCTCACATTTCTGGAGGATGGATATCCAAGATCAAGGTGCTGGCAGATTCAGTTCCTAGTGAGAGCTCTCTTCCTGGCTTGCAGATGGCTGCCTTCTCACTGTGTCCTCAGGTGGTGGAGAGAGAGCTCTAGTGCACTTCCTCTTCTTCCAAGGGCACCAGCCCTATCAGCTGTGACCTCATTTAAACTTTATCATCTCCACACCAGCCCTGTCTCTAAATACAGCCACACTGGGGGGTTGGGGCTTCAACATATGAGTTGGGGGGCTGGGAGGAAGACACAAACATTCAGTCCATAACAGTTATCTAGACCAACTGCATGATAATCATTACCCAAATACTATCTATTTCTCTCGGGAACAGGCACGCAGAGATGATTTAGAATTCCATCAGATTCAAAATTCTCTTCCTCTACTGTACATAATGATGTATACTGAAGATTATAATTAAAAGCACTAAGTTAGGTTTAGTAATTATTTATATAAACTAATTGCTTACTTAGAATATATGCACAAAACGAAACCAAAAAGCCAGCCTTTAATTTATGCAACTACATGATATCTAAACATCTAAGTATCAAAGGTTGCCGTCGCTTTGCTACAACTTTAACCAAAAATCTTGACCAGTATGAGAAGTATTTTTGCCATGCTTTCCTGTCATGCACAGTCATGCCTTAGTAAGGGATTGAAATTTTTTAACTATTAAAAAAATTCAAGAAACTTGGAATTTACCTATATAACAGAATACTTTACAGCAGTTTTTAAGTTAACCAGATCTACATGTTTCAACATGGATAAATTTCAAAAACAAATATGGAATGAAAAAAAAAAGAGATTTCAGAATTATATATTATATCTGTACTCCCTTTCCCCAACCTTCTTTTCCACCTTGAAGAGTATGATCTGAGACAAATGTTACACTCTGGGAAACCCGAACGTCATGTCAATGGAGGTTACTATTATTTTCTGAACTTTTCTGAATTTTTAAAACATTCAAAATTAAAAATAAAACATTTTAAGAGTAACAAAAGTAATATACATCAAGACAACAATGCAAATCACAACAATAAGATATAGAACTAAAAATTACTTTTGGGGAAAACCCAAAATACTTCCTTAGTACGTCATTCCTCAAGGATCAATCAAAATACCAGTCCCTCACCTAATACGTCTGGGAAAAGAAGGGTGAGCAGAGCTTCACAGATTTCTTTCTTACGGTCTGCAGGATGGCAATGTGCTTTTGTAACTTCAAGGTTGATGAGGAACTGAGGGTGAATATTGGACAAGATAGAGTATGACATTTCCCAGTTCACGTGCATTCTAGGAGTGAATGCCTTTGCCCACAATGGATCAGACCGTGCAGTGGAAACGATACTTGCCAAATACAAATACTTTTATTGACTTTTTCAACTCTTTGCTATATTATCTGGCATAGTAGCTTCCAATCTTTTTGGTCTCAAAAATCTTTTACACTCTGAAAGAGTTATTAAGGACCCCAGAGAGCTTTTGCTTATACGGGTTATACCTGTCAATATTTACCCTACTGGAAATGAAATCCACCCATTACATGTCAATATTTTTAAGTGAAAATAACTATATTTTCAAAAACAATGAGAAGAGTGGCACTGTTTTACATTTTTGCAAATCTCTTTCATGTCTGGTTTAATAGAATACAGCTGTAACTTCATGTCTGTTTCTGCTTCTGCTGCAATATGATTTTTTGGTTGAAGTACATGAAGAAAATCTGGCTTCACACACATATTTACTTGGAAAAGAAGGGAGTATTTTAATGGCCTTTTCAGATAATTGTAAACATTCTTTAATACTACACCAAAACTCAACAAATAGCAGTTCTTACAAATCAGTTGCAATGAGCAATCTGAAACAATGTCAATGAACTTTTTATACTTCTTTTTTAAAATCCATTGGTCTACCTTATACTTTGAATGGATCTTTAACTCATTCACAATTTTGTAATATGCATTGGGCGTTTGGAAATGTTTTGCTCCCTGAGGTATATGGATCTTCCCAAGGTTGACTTATTTCATTACACAATGTCAAGTAATCACATTTGTTAATATCACCATTGATCTCATCAAAAGCCCCTTAAGTATATGGAAGCTGTCAAGCTCACAGTGGCAAATACACATTTTTCCAAATTCTGATTTTTCTTGAAAGCTCAAATTGTATCATTGGCAGCAAATACTGGCAGATGTTTTTCCTGAAGTAACAAGCTCGCTTTGTTCATTTTTGAGAAAATGTCTGCCAAAGCCCAAGCCTGAATAACCATGGTTTGTCTGTCACTCATTCTCTCAGATAAAAATGATGCTCCGGGGAAAAAGCAGATAGTTCAGCTTACAACTCAAACAATCACACAAGTGCTTTTCCTCAAGACAACCATTGTACTTCCCTCAGCTGCAGAAGTGCTTTATGCATATGTTTGTCACACAGAACATTAAAAGATGTACATTCAGAGTCAAAATTTAATAAAAATTAATAATTTTACTGCTTTGGGCTTCCCTGATGGCGCAGTGGTTGAGAGTCCGCCTGCCGATGCAGGGGACGCGGGTTCGTGCCCGGGTCCGGGAAGATCCCACGTGCCGCGGAGCGGCTGGGCCCGTGAGCCATGGCCGCTGAGCCTGCGCGTCCGGAGCCTGTGCTCCGCAACGGGAGAGGCCACAACAGTGAGAGGCCCGCGTACAGCAAAAATAATAATAATAATAATAATAATAATTTTACTGCTTTATCAAAGACATTCTCAAGAGAAACTGGAGCTTTTTTTTTTCTTTTTTCTTTTTTCAAATTACAAGTAGGTGACAGTGAAGAATAACTATTAGTACAGTTTGGTGCCATCACCAGGATTGACACTAAGGCACTTTTACCCACCACTGTTTTTCTAGCAACAGAGGTCAAATATCAACACAGTGAAAAGGGCAAGTATTAGTATTATTATAAAAATAGTTTTGACCTCACAACCTCCTAAAAGGGTCTTAGGAACTCCCACTTACCTGAAGACCCCACTTTGAGAACCACTGATGTAGAACATTACAAAGATAAATAACTTAGTCTTAAATTATTTGAAAAATTAAACAAAGGCCAGTGCCTTTGGCTACTGCAATTCCTTAAAAGACTAACTCACTTGCTTCTGCCTTTCTGAATCGAAGGGAATTCAAAACAAAATACATATGCCTCCTCAACTGCCTTTTCTGTCTATGACCACATAGCCTGCCTCATTTAGACTTTTACATTTTTTCCTGGTTTTTTTCATCTCAAAGGTAAAGATAGTAACATCCAATATTGAGAATTTTAATCACAGAGATCTGCCAGAGACGTAAAAAAGAATATCATGCAACTTTTACAACATAAAATTCTCCATTTAAGTGGCTTTGTGTATAAGATTTTGTAGTTCACTATCAGCTAACGTTTATCTAATAACAACTGTGTATCAGACATTATAATACGCACTTCAGTGTTCAATTTATATTTACCTTTTACAACAACTCATCAGATATCGGCACATTTTACAGCTAAGAAGGTTGCAGGACACGTACACATGCAATTACTTTTTAGGAGGTCCACAGTTCTGGAACCATCACACAAGTCTTCAAATTGAAAGAGCCTTATTTTTGCCATTGTCCTCAAAGATGGAGCAATGGCAATAAGTAATCCAGGTCCTCAGGAGAGCCTCATAAAACAGCCTCTCTCCTCTGCCTAACTTTCCTACCTTGCCCAGCTGTTTGCCACTCCCCATGAGGTGAAGCAGCCAATGAAGTCAGAGCCTCAGGGTGACATAACCACAGAGCCAACAGACACTCAACAATTACTCTTCTGTATCCAGAAAACTAACTTGTCCAAGAGTAGGGATTTCACATGAACACTATAATCTTTAGTTAGGAAAGAAATATACAAAGCCACCTTTGAATGTTTGCTGGGGAATAACATGAACATTTAAAAACCGCTAAAGAGAAGAATGTTCCACTACACCCTCAGAAGGAGAGAGGGGTGCAAACTTACCAAACCAACATCCTAAAATCACTCCTCAGCTTAACACTCATTGTTTGCCTCATTAGAGGTCTTTGCCACCATAAAAATGTGTTTCTTAAGACTCAAACCCCATCATCTTCCAAGACAGAAGATCAAAGAGCTTCCTGGTACATTCGGTATTGGGAAATTCTTTCTTCCATTTGTAGGTTCTGCATCAAAACAGATGCAGCGAGAAAAGCCACATCTCAGTGCATTTGGGACCTGATGAAGCTGGATATCTCTGGTGGTGTGTAGGTATTGCACATGTCTCTCCTGTCATGGAGAATAACCTGCCTGCCCAGGGAGGTGGAGTCCAATCATGGCAGAGGATGATATATGGAAAGCATTTTCCTGTATGAGGGAGAACTAATTCACCCTGTTACCTTTCTTTCATTGAGGAATGCTGGCAATTTGAGAACCTATGTCTAGATCCATTGTCTATGAGAAGAGGAAGCCTTTTGCAATAAAACAGGCATTTTGTCATCTTCTAACAAGATGTCCATTTTATTTTAGAAATACGCATAAGAGAAGTGAAGACAGGGCGACATCTAACAGGTCCTCTTCTGTTCAGTGAGACCAGGAGACAAGACAAAATTATATCAGTACACATCGGTCCCCTGTAGCTAAAAATATACATGGTTATTCTTGAGGCTTTTGAAAAGAAGCATCAAGCAGCCCTATTGTGAATATTATTTAGTGTAAGACTTAGATATAGGGAGTTTTAGATTTTTTTTTTAATCCTACACTATTTGGAGAAGCATTTATGGTGATGGTTATAGGAAACAGCTTGTTTTAAATCATTCTTTCCATTTTAAAAGCCACAGGAATATATCAGAAATGGCCAAATCATGAATAAGTTATTTACTTTATTCTAAATGTAACTAGACCTAGGGAGACTTCACTAATTACTGGTATCGCAGCGAAGCAGAAATCTGTTCATGTCTCATTCAGGCAGTGGATTAGATAAAACATTAGTTCGGTGGAGCTGATCACTCTGGAGGTTTACTCATTTGCCTCAACACAATAAATGTCAGCATTTTAGGTCTCCTGGAATATCCTGACGCTGGCCTAATAACACACCTGCTGTATTTATTTTTGAACGTAAATGGCACTCAGAAGTATGCTTTGAAAATTAATTTCAACTGGAATACAATAAACATTAATAAATCCAGATTTCGTTTCTGCTAACAATTACTTCATGGAATTGTCAGATATGGTGGAAAGCCCTAGTTTACAAATACAGTTTGTAGCAATTAAATCCCTTCCAAACCAAACCACTCCAAACTTGATGGGCTCCTCTCAGGTGCTTGATGGATATCAATATGGACTTGCAGGATTTTTATGACTTCGCGATGGGCACATAAAGAGCAAAGGCACGCTTAGGTCAAGGCTGCTGTGGCCGTGAAAACAGAGGAAATTCATCTCTAAGAATTGGCTCAAGACAAAAGAACAGTTACATAATTCTTGGATGAAAATGAATTCTCCATTGACGTGGACAATGAAAACAACAAAGAGGACACTTTCCTACTCCCATGTTCTAGATATCTTTCAAGCATAGCAACAAAAGCACAAGGGTGCTTTCTCTGTAAGTCCCCAAATCTGAAATGATGGAGCTGCCATGATGGTGTTCCAGCCTGCAGTACACATTAGGGATGGGCTGCTCGTCCTGATGGCTGAAGCGGACAGATTGAAGCATTCAGCCCGTTCTCCGAACCACAGCCCATCTGTTTACATCCTGTGCCAAAATCACAATGCTGGGAATTGCATGGGTACCCTTAGCATCGTCTGCAAATAATCACCCCTGGAATGTTTGGTTCTGTCTAACCCTTGAGCAGAAGAAAAATAACCCCATTCTGAGCATCCAGAGACCTCAGTTCACTTGTATCCATAGACCTCGGACCTTTCATCCAGGGCTTTTGTACTCAACTTCGCCACTAGGAACTGGGGGAACTAACCGTCACCTTATTGCCTTCAGAGGCGCTCACTGTACCTCTTTAAGCTTTTACTCCTTCAAACAGGTGACTGCAAAACTGAAATAGCAATAGATGCAGAAACAGGCAAAAGTTTCAAACAGACAAGATCAAAAGGTGGTTCTCCTCTAACACAAATCAAACCAAACAACTTTATGAGAATAGAATGGAATTTTAAAAAAAGGCCACTGACCTAGAGAAAACTAGGTAACTATGTTTAGTTATATAACTGAGACTCCTGGATTACAAGCAATGTGAAGGACTGGGGTGGGTGTCAGGCATCTCTGAGCAGCGGAACGCTGGTAACCAGAGCAGATAACAAACGCAATGCATATCTGTTGACTGAAAAGTGGCTAAATTACATTTTTAAAGGTAAAGTCAAAAGTAAATGCATTCATGAAAATGGCATGACATCTGTGAGTTTACAAACTTATAAAGGGTTCGGGGAACATCGGCTGAAGCATTGCAAGTTAAACCACGTGTCCCTGCCCGCGTCCAAGTTGAAGACACTCCTTGTGGACGGAACATGCAGTGTTGGGCAGAGACACAGAGAAGAGCGCCGGGGGATCCTCTCTGGGAATAAGTGGCAGGACCCAGGGACAAAGAAGACCCAGCTCATCTGCTCCACTTGAATTTGCCACTTTTATATGTATTTTATTCATATTTCAGTTACACAAATATAAAATTGTGTGGTGAGTTTTCTTTTCCTACGAAAAAATGAAATATTTTTGGGAGGGGAGGTACTGTTAAAAAAGGAGTTAAAGCAAGTAAACCAGAAAAAGCCCCATTGCCTTATGTAATTTCATCTGTATCACATGACTACAAAGTTTAAAGAAAAAATAAGTGTCCCTCTTGCATCGGTTGTTTATAGTTCTTCAGTGGTCTTGTGTTGTTTCCTGATCACGTTGCTGGGTCAAGCCCCAGATCAGAGGGGTGTCAGCTTCTATTTTAGAAATTGGTTTGCTAATGACATTCTAATGTCGATCATCATATAGCAGGAACTATATTAATATATTTTTCTCTCCGGCACTGTTACACAGATGTCAGCTCTAATCCCTGTAGAAGGCTGCTACAAGTCAATCTTCATGGAAATATATTAGCGATGCCTGTGAAGTTTCTAGAAATATAAGAGGTGTGAAAATTATAATTGGAAGAAAGAAACCTTTAAAAAAATTAAGCTGAGCTTGGGATATGTAAAATGATTCAGCTTTGATGACAACAATCGGCCTGCAAAATTTTCCAAGACTATATTAGCCTAATGTAAATAATACATATATGAAAATCTGTCAAATTATCTAAATACATCAACTCTTTATACAAATCAAGCATGGGAAAGCTCTCTGTTTTGGCCAAAAGTAAGGCCCAAGACTAATATTTCACAATCATGAATTAAATGAATAAAAAATCAGTTTGTAAAATGTTATTGATGTTTCTCTTTCAACATAACCTTTATGCTGTGTTCAGAGAGCAGGAAGACAGATGTTTCCCAACCTGCAGGGCTGGGGCAAGCCTGCCTTTTAAGAGCGCAATTGTAAACCGATGAAAGGTGTATAAACAGATGACAGGGGCAATTACAATGTGGAATTGGTTGCGCTCTCAATTACTGAAAGCACATCACCCGCATTATTCTTTTTATGCTGCTCTTTGATGACAAAAAGCATGAATAGCTCATCAGGACTACAATATGTTTGTATTTCGAATTTCTCTTGGTAAGGGAATATCTGCAGCTGCAGGTGAGGCTAGAGAAAGAGGATGAGCTGGTACGGATCCTCATAGGAAAAGGAACGATGATTCCATCTCTTACAGGTAGCAGTCACTTTTTAAGTTTTCTAAATGCCCAAGAAGAGTAAGCATGGCCCCCCAGACAAAGAGGCTGCCATCGTGTTAGAGGGGAGAAGTTGGGAAGGGTCAGAGGGAAAGCACAGTGGAGACTGATACATATTAAGTTAGGAAAGAAGTGTGAACTGGAACAGAATCTGTAAATCAATGATTATGCCTCATCGATGATTGATTAATCACATCTGCCTCAATACACACGTGTAACACCTAGATCTCAGGACAATTCTTGTCCCAATTCATGCTCTGCCTTTTCAGCTTGTCTTGTAGATGCTGAAGAATCTCCCAAAGTAATAATAGTTGGGATTGTAGTCATAAAGATCTCGTGCAGGGCTCAGTTCAATTTAGGAGCCTACCCTAGAAATGGAACAGAACTTTGGGGGCTTACTCCAAAATGATCCAGCCTCCCCACTGGGCCTCACGACTCACAGTACTCTCCATTGCTTTGCCATTCCTAGATCTCATGCCGTGGCCTAGGAATCCCAAGGCTCAAACTGGAAAGCAGCCCATCTTTGAGGTCACAAGGGCAGGCTGCCACTCCTCAAGTGGACTGCTCACCTTAAAAACACCTCTTCTCTGTGGGTTGTTTTTTTGTTTTGTGTTTTTATGGGGTTTTGTTTTTGTTTTGAACAGCAACAAAAACAGCTAGTCTGTAACCGATACCAGAGCTGTTAAACAGAGGATTAATTCTATACTTGGCCTCAAGTGTTGGCACATGTTCTGGAGAATGGATTTGGGGGGATGTTTAAGAACGCTAAGTACTCAAGCCTGTCATGTGCAGATGTGGTAAAACTGCAGTAAGTTCAGAGAAGTGACAAAGATGATTAAAGGGATAAAGAATGGTTTCTGAGGGAAGGCTAAAGGGATTCTTTTCACCTTTATCCCAAGAAATGAGAAAATAATGATTAGGAACTTCAAAGTCTGTTTGTTCTTCATGTCTGCAGCAAACCCCACGAATGAACATGGGCTTGAACTAAAAGCAGGAGAGAATCTGGTAACAGGAAAAGAAAAATTTCTTGTCCTTCAGAGGGAAAAGCATGGCAATCTCATCCAAGAGTCTACATTTGTACGCAGTTTTTAACCAAGGGTTATACCACACACTTCTCTAAAAATCTAAATTCTTAACGACTTTTTTTTTTCTCGGAGCCTAGACTTAGAGGAGCAAAAACGGGAAATATGTAAATGTTTCATTTCCCACCCCATGCCAGGTCTGCAAGCCCTCACAGCCCAGTCTTACGAATGTTCCGTAGAAGGAAATTCATGGTTCAATCTCAGTTCGCAGTGGACAATATTTTTCTTGATTTTTTTTACTATTTTCAGCACTTCGCAGAGCACGTATGGGGAAAAGGAAATGGAGGAGTATGGCTAGTCGGGGAGGTTTAAAGTAAAGAGAAATAGGCGTAGCTCTGGAAGAGAGCCTATGTCATTGATCTTGTCCACAACCTAATTGAGAACATTCCCCGGCTTCGCGAGGCAATACTCTGTCTAGACTCGCAGGATTTACGCAGCACTCAGTAGTTCGACATAAGGCAGTGCGCCTGCTGAGTATGCAGTCTGGCTAAGCAATAACTCAATCTGTCTTCTAAGAACCCGGTGCAGAATAACCTAAGGAAGTTGTTCTTCTGTGTAGAGGTACCTCCATGACTGCTATTTAAAAATAATAATAGTTAATATTATTTAGGTAATTGATTATTTATGTTGTTTATTATTTAGCCCCAAATCATAAATAGTTTGGGGCTTTGTTCTAAACAACCTGGTGCAAGCTGACCTCTTTGTTTTCCTATTCAACCCAAATATTCTCTTTCCCAATACCCCTCCTTTAGTGACCAGTCTATCCCTGTGGGCCAAATGAGGCTCCAACTACTTGTAAAAAGAGCAAAAGCCTCCGTTGGTGACCTTCAAGCTGGCTAAAGACCCAGCCAAGACGTGTCACCATATGGAGTTTCCGTTCCCCTGTGAGAAGCCACAGGGGCACATGCATGGGTGACATGAATGGAGGTATTCGGTTGTAAAATGTTATTCACATGCAAGAGATCATTGTTATTGTTTCCTGTAATTATTCTGCCTAATAACAAAAGGAAAATAACTGATTTTGACACCCAAGTTTTGCTGTAAATAGGCAGAATGTTGTCATGAATATGCAAAATATTATGATCATTGCCATACCTAACTAATTGCATTTGAAACATGCTGGCCATAAAATAATTAGCAGTGCAGAAAGGCATCATGATACTAGCTATAAATACTAAACATAACTAATTATTTCCATCATAAAATGGTCCTGCCAAGTAATTTATAACAAACCCCGGCATAGACGGCAGAGCCCGAGCTCTCTGACAGCGTGGCATTCAAGGGCCGTGTCACCCAAGGCTTTCTATTTTGTGATATCGTTGGGATGAGTGGATACCAATTTGAACATAAACTAAAATGAAACTAATCTAGGATTTTCAATGTTCTTTGAGCTTTGGGGTGATTGTTGTGGAAAATTCAGGCAGATCCTTTTGTTGCTGACATCAAAAGTGGTAGGTCACTCTGGACCTGCGGAGTACATTCTCAGCTCAAGCAAAAATTGATTTCCTTTTTTAAAAAGCAGCTGGCATTACAATGAATAGACTTCTTTCGATTTTTCTTCTCCAGTGAAGCATTCAGTGAATGCAGCAGGCATAATAGGCTGAAGTAAACAGTGTCAGGTTCTGTTATATCAGGAGCTCTTTTAAACCAAGCAGACAAGCTATCATCAGTGCCTGAAACCCTGCAAATCATGGCAGACTCAGAAAATGAGTTTGTTTCTTGACCAGTGTGTTGATGACATTTTGAAGAATGGAAGGAGGCGCTTTGCTAATCACTCTGGCTGCCCCAAGCTCCATTATGATGCCATCTCGCTAATGAGCAAAAATAACGTGCCTGGATGAGGCGGTAATAGAATTAGAGCCTCTGTGCCGCGCCGGACCCAGGACCGTCATGAACATTCTCTGATTTTTCGTGAAACGTGCAAGAATCTTGGGATTCATCTCTGAGAATCATTTGTCAGAATCCTTTGGCCTCATTTTTTTTCTGGTGGTTTGAAAATCGGAAATTGGCCTACAACATAACAAAGTAACTTGCCCTAGTTTTCAGTCCTTAGGGTGAGGACCTCATGACCAACTGAAAGACAGCAAATCTGAGCTGTGACTTTTTTGTTTCTGCTTTTGTTCCCCCCACGCCCACCCCCCTCCCCCCAGTGACTGTAAAAAGAGAGGGTGGTAAACAAGGATTTGGGTGATGGAAATGTTAAAGTACATTCATCCCTGCGGAATTAGGCTTGCAACGATTCAATCGCATACTAAAGAGCCCTGGGAGACCAGCATTAATCTTGTTGTTAAAAATATTTTATATGTATAACGGAATCACTTTGCTGTACACCTGAAACTAACACAACATTGTAAATCAACTATACTCCAATATAAAATAAAAATTAAATTAAAAAAGAATCGATAACAAATGAATCTTAAATATATATAAAAAATTTTTTCTCTTCTAAGTACACAGTCTTCTCACCTACAGAACCATAACGGTGAGGCTAGAGCCCACTGAACCCTCCTTCCTTCCATCCTGGGGACAGGAGGAGAGGTAAGTGTCTTCAGAGAGCCCCTAGAGTTCAATGTGAGCGCCATTCACACCCAGGCAATGACGCTTTCTCCTGAATTCTCCTGTGCACTGCTCTCAGGATGACAGGCAACCACTGGGATGGGAGGGACTCCCAAGGCGCCCCGATGGGCAAGTGCCCAAGGGGGCGCAGGGAAAATAACTACTTGCTGTGCGGTGCTGGGGACCCCTTCTTCCTCATCTCTGCTAGAATCCAAAAGCTTTTTGCTCCAGGAGGGTATTTCTAAGCAATCGCACCTCTAAATAGAAAGTAATTACGGAGGAAATTAACTTCACAGCTGAAGATTGTGTTGTCATGATAATTTAGAAGAGTGGGAAGGATGTTTTCTGAGCAATCCCTAATCTTTTTTTCTTCTCTCTTTTTGGTTATCACTTAATGGTATTCATTAAAACCGATAACAGAAATTGCTTCTCTTTAAATTTCCTGCTGAGGCTAGATTTAGTTGAGTTAGACTTTTCTTGAAACAATATATTAGTGTCATGCCCAATTGACTTCTGCTGCAAAAGAAATAAATCTCCCATGTGACTTTGTTGCTCGCATCTGGAAATGGTTAAAAATATGTACTCTGTCAGCCCATTGTTTAAAGAACAACGTGGGTTTCCTTGTCCCCTAATCTCCGTGCACCTGTCACCACTCTGTCCCCTGCTATACATGAACTTATGACAGGCTTTCTTTCAGCTCAAAGCAATATTTACCTTCAGAGATAATTCATGCTTAGAGCATAGTAAAGATCTACCTTCCACCATTAGCCCACAGGTCACTCACTTCTCTTCTACTCTCACTCGCCCTGTGTCCCTGCAAATCAACACAGAAGCTTCCCAGAGAGGCCAAAGCCATTTGTCCCCTCAAGATGTTCAAACTAAAGATTGGGGAGGTGCTAATAAAATTATAGCAAACACTGATGTCATTGGAAATTGTGTTTCATCTTCAAGCCATTAATACAGAAAACAGTATCTTATACCTTCACTCTTAGAATACTAAGTATAATTTGTAGGTTCATTAAGCAGAGCCACCCAGACACGTGACATGGTCTTCATCATATATCCTCAAGGAGGGAGGCTGCTTGCAAACAAAAGTGGCATAAACTTTGTAAAAAATGGTAATGAATGCTACTGTTGGTCTTGGCCACATCTTTTTTTTTGCGGTACGCGGGCCCCTCACTGCTGTGGCCTCTCCCGTTGCGGAGCACCGGCTCCGGACGCGCAGGCTCAGCGGCCATGGCTCACGGGCCCAGCCGCTCCCCGGCATGTGGGATCTTCCCGGACCGGGGCACGAACCCGTGTCCCCTGCATTGGCAGGCGGACTCTCAACCACTGCGCCACCAGGGAAGCCCTTGGCCACATCTTTATGAGCATAGTGATTGTGTGATTGAATGGCTGGGTCTCAGTCTCTGATCCTTAAGGCTACAATCCTACAGAGGATCCTGGCTTAAAAGGAAACTTCTAGGTACACTCTGTAGAGAGTGTGGTTGAGCCCCTACTATGTGCAAAACATTCCTATCACCTGATACCCACATTACCTCATTTAGTCTTTACCACTCTTATGGGTGTTGTTACTAGAATTTCTCTTATTATAATCTCTATTTTATGGTTGAGGAAATTAAGACTTGGAGAACTTAAGGCCAGCCAGTTAGTGAGTGGGAGGTCCGGCACTAGTTTTGAGAAAGATACTGTCATTACTTTTCTACTAGCTAATATTTTCAACAGATATCATTATAACTAACTGTACTTTAGAGATGTGAATGAACATGAGAAAAATAAGTTACTTTGCTCTAAGAGCAAAGGAGAGTGGGGAGGGAACCAACATTTAATGAATCTGTTATAAACATACAGATAGCAACCTTTCAAGGTAGGCATTTCTTGTGTGTGTGTGTGGTACGCGGGCATCTCACTGTTGTGGCCTCTCCCGTTGCAGAGCAACAGGCTCCGGACGCGCAGGCTCAGCGGCCATGGCTCACGCGCGCAGCTGCTCCGCGGCATGTGGGATCTTCCCGGACTGGGGCACGAACCCGTGTCCCCTGCATTGGCAGGCAGACTCTCAACAACTGTGCCACCAGGGAAGCCCTAAGGTAGGCATTTGTTATTGGCCTTTTATAGATGAGGAAACTAATGTTCAGAGAGGAAAATGACTTGCTAATTTCATACAACTCGGGAGTAGGAGAGCCTGACTCAAACAAGATATGGTGTGTCACAAGTTTCATTCTGAAACTTGGGTTAGGATGAGAACTTCAAATCTAAGGAGTTTGATTATGTGAACGAATAAGCAGAACTGTCCCAAATGCAGTCCTAAAATCGTTGAATTTAGAGACATCACCATTTAAGGCTTCGATCTCAAAGTCTTCAAAGAAAAGAGAAGGAAGTAACCTTAAAACCATTGTTCTCAATTCTTCAGGGCAGAAAGCAGGATAAATATGTTGGATTTCCCCATAAGGTTGTTTGGGGTTTCATGTAAACCATGACATCTCTCTGCTGGATAATAAGGAACTTAAGCAAACCAGGAAGTACAGTGATAAGGTTTGGGAATGAACTATGGGTTTAATACCTTTCACTGTGGGATTTCTCATTATTCAAGATCAGTGTGTCCTCTAAAATCTCCCTGCCTTTTTAGCAAGTTAAGCAAATGTGCAAGGGTTGGATTGCTCCTCATTGGAACATCTTCTTTTACCCTTTGTTATCAGAACACTTCTCTAGAGCAAAGTCAGTGTCAGATGCAAAAATGATATAATGTGCAGTTTTGCAGAAACAGGAGGTGTGCTGTGGAATACATATCAAGCAGACACCACAGTAAGCCGACAAGCAACGCATGAATACATGAGATGAATAAATAGTGAATAGCATTTTGCATTTATAAGTTGCTTTTTATCGAAGCAGTAAACAGTCACATGACCTTGAATAGAGCCCTTAGGATTGCAGTGGAGCCTGCTTTGACAGCAATCCCAAAATACTGCGGTTCTAGAGAGACAGGAAAGTGTTAAAATTGATCAATGCCTTGGGTAAATTTGATGAAAGTTTTACCTAAGAGGAAATACCTATTTCAATCTGAATATCATACGTGAAACTTCATGCCAACTGTCCAAACTAGCCATGTTATCAAAATGGAGAGTTGACTTAGTCACGAATTATATGCCTTTATCTTGTAATTGGTTGCAAGATGTAACATCAAGTATTATTCCCCACATAAAGCTGATAGTCACTGAGGAAACCATAAAATGCTACCAAACTCCAAAATCTAGAATGCCTAGCAGCAAGGAACGAGATTTTGACATGCACACTGTGCTATTCACAGCAAATGGTTTCACAAATGCACTATCTGTGAAAAAAGTAATAATAAAGTTTAAACATCGTTCCCTCCAGTTCGTAAAGTGTGCAACATTTTAAATACATTATGCTGTTGTGGTCACAAGTATACCTGTCATGGAGCCAACACAGCTGGAAGTTGAATTCTTGAACTAATGTGACAAAAGTCTTCTAGCGTGAGCAATTTTACATCTTGTTCAAATAAACTTTATTAGCATATATGCCCTCTAAAATGGCAGAAAAACTGTTATGGTGGCTGTACATTCTGTCTTGAATTAGTAAGACTGGATGGCTGATGCCTTACCATTTTAAGAATAAACTCTCTCATTTTCTTTCCTATGCAATCTGCTTTTTTACTCATTTGCACTAACATAAGACGGAGCATGTGAGAAAACATAGTCACAAAAGACTTACATTAGCTCTTATTCAGAGAGCCGAGTGAAGCCAATTTTCTAGGGCAGAGCTGCTTCCTCTTATAGAAACCTCAATCTTATTTTAATTTTTAAAGAGTAGTCCTACTGGGCAGTAGCCTATTGAATCATCATTGTGTGTGTGTGAATTTCATGCCTTCAAAGTTACACGCTAGAGAGTCTTCAGGGCTGAAGTTTATTTATTTTGAGCACAAGTACTGCCAAGACGGCAGTAAGAGCATCCCTACTGGGTCCTCCAAATACTTGCTCCTCTCTCCCTTGTGCACAACCTCTATAGAGAAGAAAGAGGGTTAAACCCTTGGGCATTATCCTGGTTCTTGAAACTTAACATCCCATTTGGAATGCAAAGCTACAAATTCCGATCCCTTGGACGCCGACTCCAAAAAGCTTTTGAAATGCAACTTTGTTTTTCTGGATTGAGGCTTCCCTGCCTTTTATGATGGAGGTGATGGATAATGCTGACCTACAGAAATTAATTAGTATAATTCACTTGAAGGCTTATTGCTAACATCGTTATAATTCATTCCCACAGGAGTCATTTGATTATTGCCTTTCTTGCCAATAAGAATTAAAACAGCTAGTTACTAGTTGCAGATCATTAACCCGTTCTGTCTTTGCCATCATACAGGAATACTGTATGGAAGACATTAGGACCCTGACATTTCCCTATGGCCCATCTTCTCTGCCTGCCTAGAAATGCATTCTAGAGTATCTGTGAGCCCAGCACCAAAGATATACAGGTCACAGAGGGAGGGCGAGCTAGATTTCCTACAACAGCTCAGCGCTGTGAAATATTCAGGAGATACTTCCTTTTCTATCCCTCTGTGTATCTTAGGAGAAATACACACTATTGGATAGGAAGAATGAGGTAGCTGCCATATTTGAAATATTCTCAGCACCACTGCAGGTGGGTTATTTGTAGCATGGCGTGCCCACAGCAGGTTGTTTATAAACAAACAACTACATTAATTAACTCAGTAATTAATTAATCTAACTTCTAAACACACCCAGTGTCCAGTGGGAACAGTTTCTGATCCACCCTTGAACTTGTCCTTTATACAGACTATTTCACATTCTATTGCAAATATCACTGCAATTTTTCCAAAGTATGTCATAATCACCATTTGTGAAACTATGTGTTTATAGACTCCATATTATTTGTACATGTGAGAATGATCTTTGTGCCTACTGTAAATAAGAGTCAGAAGTGTGTTTTACTAGACTGAATAGTGAACATGTTCACTAGTGAATAGTGAATATTCCTGACTCTAATAGGCCCATTTAGGTCATTGGTATTCACGTTACTTCCTTCAGCCCAGTGTTTCTGCAGAGCTAGTCAGGGTATAATTTATCCTCAGGGTAAGTTTTGCCAAACTCCTTTACTTTGCTCTTCTTCAAAAGAATTCTCTAAGTTGATGTACATTCCCTCTGGACTTTCATGAAGAAATTTTTACCTGTGCGTGAGCCTTTCTTGCACAAAAAATCTAGTACAGTCACTCCTAGGGTGACTCTTGAGTTTGTGTGCAATCACTGGGGTCAGTAATAGTAAATTCAAAGGAGATGATAAAAGATGACTTGGGGAAAATGACATAAAAGTCTGTTTCTAGAAAAACTAAACTATTCTTCACTTCCATAAATATTTTATGTTTATTACGCCAGCAACCAATAGCTATAGCTTCAGAGAGAATTACTTTACAGAAGAAAGAAAAAGAAAATCAAGAGCTGTCCTAGCAGAACTTGCAACAGACTGAGACTTACATGAGTGTACTTCTAAAATTGCCATTAGTTTCCAAGTTAAAAAAAAAAAAAAAAAGATGAACATTGACCCAAAATCATTTTGCACTAAATCTAAAATACTTTAAAAGGAAGGAATAAATGTGTTGGCAAAATCACTAGCCTTGACACGTGAAAACTAGTGTTCCAGTCCTGACTCTACCATTAAGCAGATCAACGGTTACAAGTACCTCATCCGACTGAAAATTAGTTTTTCACAAATAAAAAACAGGTGCATAAAAGCCTGAGCTACATTTGTGACTAGAGGAAGCTACATAGCATGATGCTCTTTCACTATTTAAAATAAAGTATCATGTCAACTATACTTTAATAAAAAAAAAATAAAAAAAATAAAACAGAATGGACCACATGTGAAGCAATAATAATAATAATGAAGTAGGAGTGTGCCCTAAAACTCTTCACATAAAAGAACTGGTTTCACGTCACTGGTTTTTGTCATAGCCAAACACTTTTACACTCTAAAATAGAAATCCATCAGCTCAACAAGTACGTTTGAATCCCAAAGCTGTTCGTAATAGGTTTCTACTCTATTTGACCATTTGGTTCTTACATGTTCAATATCTTGTCAGTCTTTTCAGAGTGAGGCAGGAGCAGTAGCAGGAAAAATCATAGCCCTGGGCTTAGGCAGATATGTGTTCAAATCCCAAGTCTGCTGCTTATGAGCTGGGTGTCCTTGGACAAGGACATCATTTCTTTGACCCTCATTTGCCTCATCTGTAAAATGAGGATAGCATTAGTATTTACTTTATAGAGATATTTATGAGGAATTTAAAAAAATTATATACTCAGGGCACATTCATACAAGCCAGCCATGTAGTGCTTAACAGAGACAGCTTTTGTTAATAAAATAAGACAAAGATTAAGGGAGGGATCTAGTAACTAAAGAAAAAAATCAATGGTTGCATTGGCTTAAGACGGAAAATACTTCTTGCTGAGCATCATGAATTCTACTTTCTAGGATCAAACTAAGGCTTTTTGACTGGTAAAGGACTGTGAACATATTGAAACAATAATTTCTAGAAAACTGATTTTTTTTACTTAGTATAAGCGAAGCTATTTTAGGCAACTTAACTAGAAAAACAGAAGAAGAAAAGGAACGTTTCCTCCTCACCCTGTTTATTAGCAAAATGGTTACATGCATCATAGATGCAAAGTTCTAAGATCTCAGACTTCACAGAAACCTAGTTTATTGTGTTGCTCAGGTTTCAGACAAGGGGGACGAGTGAAATAGCTCTCTGCCTATAATTCACTTTACATCTCATTTAGAGAAAAATGAAAACAAATTAACATCTCACAGAAAGTAGAATATGAAGTAACTAGAATGAGAATAGAGTTAGACAGTGAGATTGTATAACATTAGAGGGTAACACTTTGGGCACTGATGCCAATCAACCTTACTTAAGTGACCCTGAAATTTTCTGGACTCCAATTTCCTCATCTGTGAAATGGGGTTATAAAGAATATCCACCTCACACAGCTGTTACACGGATTAGTGAGACAGTCCACAAACCATGCCTGAAGCTTTGCCTAAAGTTTCTGGAATCACCATGGTAACCACTGGGTACTCAAACTGGATGCTTTATGGAAAATGGAGTTAGTCTCCAGAGTCCCTGAGGGCCTTCAGGACTCTAATGGAATTCGTTATGCATTGTTACATAACAGAGTGCCTCAAAACTCAGTGTAATCATTTGTTACCTCACAGTTCCTGTGGGTCATGAGTTTGGGAATGACGTGGATAGACCGTTCTAAGGGAGGTAGTGGTCGTCCTGACCCCCTACTGATGCTGGAGGACCTTCTCCCAAGATGACCCCCTCACACGGGCTGGCAAGTGGGTGCTGGTGGGTGGCACGAGGCCTCAGTTTCTTGACATGTAAAATGCCTCTAGGGACGCTTGGGTGTCAGCTTCCCTCAGAGCAACTCACTCTAGAAAAAGCAAGCCAAAGTGGCAAAGTCCTTCACGACCAAGTTTCATGAGTCACAGACCATCATTTCCACTAATTCTGTTTGTCATGTGGAGCTGCCCTGCTGCACTGCGGAGGGGACTACCCAAAAGCATGGGTACCAGGATGCGGGATCACTGGGGCCATATTGGGGCTACCGCATTAGTACCATCTTGAAATGGAACCCAAATCCCTCTTTCTGAGGACTTTGCAGCTCCTTCTAATAAGAAGAAAGAATATATCCCTTTAAACTTCGTAGCATAGGAACATACTCTTTCTTCAGTGATGCACTGCATAAGCTTGTCTTTAGGGGATGTTGTACGAAAAGCACATATCTTTAAAATACTAAATCACACTTAGTGTGGCGAGATGTTCACACTGCAGGACACCCTGGGTACCTGAGCTTTCATCTTCCCATCTCTAGCTCTTGCTAGCGTAGTCACTCCTAGGATGGAATAGCAGGAGGGATGATTCACTCAATTTAAAATGTTTTCCTCTCACTGTCCATTCACACTCCCCACCCCAGTCTGTTTAGATCTATATATGATGCTGAAGAGTCAGAAAGAGGAGAAGTGAGGATCCATGCTTAAAACGGAAGTCGTTCTTAAAGGCCAATCCGTCAACAGAATACAGACCTTTGCCCATAGCTTTCCATCACTCCTCTGCTAATAAAATACAGGAAGAGAGCAACTAAACATCAACTTGATCATAACCATTCGTGAGTTTCAGATACAAAAAGAGGAGCCAATGAATTATTGGACAAACCTTCGGCACTCTGGTTAGATTTCCTGCAGGGACATTTCCCACCAGGAAAAGGAGAATAGGGGGACTCAGTCATTTAGGGCAACTCATGGAAGGAGTTTAACATAACTTTTTAAAAAATCACTTTATTGAAATGTAAAATTAGATGTAATAAAATTTATATATATATGTGTGTGTGTCTGTGTGTGTGTGTGTGTGTGTTTGTGGTACGCGGGCCTCTCACTGTTGTGGCCTCTCCCGCTGTGGAGCACAGGCTCCAGACGCGCAGGCTCAGCGGCCATGGCTCACAGGCCTAGCCGCTCCGCGGCATGCGGGATCCTCCTGGACCGGGGCACAAACCCACGTCCCCTGCATCGGCAGGTGGACTCTCAACCACTGTGCCACCAGGGAAGCCCAAACTTTATATTTTTAATTGCAGTTTAAAGAGTTCTGTCAAACACATATGTATGAATATATATGTATATTCATGTCTACCACCACCACGATCAAGATCCAGAACATCTGTCTTACCCCCAAAATGTCTCCTCAGACCCAATGCAGTCGATCTCCCCTACATGCCCACACCCAGATAACCACAAGATGACCTGCTCTATCACTATACGTTAGTTTGCGTTTTCTACAATTTCACATAAATGCGATCATTCACTATGTATTCTTTTGTGTTCTCTTCCTTTCACTCAACATAATGCATTTGAGTGTCAACCATGTTGTTGTATATATCAGTGGCTCATTCCTTCTTACTGCCAAGTAGCTTTCTTGTATGGGTATAATACATATTTTAAAAATCTATTTACCTGTAGTTCCCAGTTTGGGGCTATTATGAGTAAAGCTTCTAAAAACATTCATGTTGTGAGGAACATATGTTTCCATTTCTCTTGATGAAATACCCATGAATGGAATTGTGGGTGGTACCGTAAGTGTATGTTTAACATTTAAAAACACTGGCAGAGACGAGGGGAAGATGGCGGAAGAGTAAGACGCGGAGATCACCTTCCTCCCCACAGATACACCAGAAATACATCTACACGTGGAACAACTCCTACAGAACACCTACTGAACGCTGGCAGAAGACCTCAGACCTCCCAAAAGGCAAGAAAGTCCCCACATACCTGGGTAGGGCAAAAGAAAAAAGAATAAATAGAGACAAAAGGATAGGGATGGGACCTGCACCAGTGGGAGGGAGCTGCTGTGAAGGAGGAAATGTTTCCACACACTAGGAAGCCCCTTCGCGGGCGGAAACTGAGGGTGGCGGAGGGGGGAGCTTCGGCGCCGCGGAGGAGAGCACTGCAACAGGGGTGCGGAGGGCAAAGCGGAGGAATTCCCGTACAGAGGATCGGTGCCGACCAGCACTCACCAGCCCGAGAGGCTTGCCTGCTCACCCGCCGGGGCAGGTGGGGCTGGGAGCAGGGAGAGGACTGGGGTTGGCGGTGTGAACACAGCCTGCAGGGGGTTAGTGCACCACGGCTAGCCAGGAGGGAGTCCGGGAAAAAGTCTGGACTTGCCGAAGAGGCAAGAGACTTTTTCTTCCCTCTTTGTTTCCTGGTGCGCGAGGAGAGGGGATTAAAAGCGCTGCTTAAAGGAGCTCCAGAGACGGGCGCGAGCCGCGGCTAAAAGCGCAGACTTCAGAGACAGGCATGAGACACTAAGGCTGCTGCTGCCGCCACCAAGAAGCCTGTGAGCGAGCACAGGTCACTATCCACACCCTGCTTCCGGGGAGCCTGTGCAGCCCGCCACTGCCAGAGTCCCGGAATCCAGGGACAACTTCCCCAGGAGAACGCACGGCGCGCCTCAGGCTGGTGCAACGTCATGCCGGCCTCTGCCGCCGCAGGCTCGCCCCGCACTCCGTGCCCCTCCCTCCCCCCGGCCTGAGTGAGCCAGGGCCCCCGAATCAGCGGCTCCTTTAACCCAGTCCTGCCTGAGCGAAGAACAGACGCCCTCCAGCGACTTACACGCAGAGGCGGGGCCAAACCCAAAGCTGAGCCCCGGGAGCTGTGAGAACAAAGAAAAGAAAGGGAAATTTCCCCCAGCAGGCTCAGGAGCAGCGGATTAAAGCCCCACAATCAACTCAATGTACCCTTCATCTGTGGAATACATGAATAGACTACGAATCATCCCAAATTGAGGAGGTGGACTTTGAGAGCAGGTTTATGATTTTTTCCCCTTTTCCTCTTTTTGTGAGTGTGTATGTGTATGCTTCTGTGTGAGATTTTGTCTGTATAGCTTTGCTTCCACCATTTGCCCAAGGGTTCTATCCGTCCGTTTTTTTGTTTCTTTTTTCTTTAAAAAAATTATTTTTCTTAATAATTATTTTTTATTTTAATAACTTTATTTTATTTTCTTAATCTATTTTATTTTAGCTCCTTTCTTTCTTTCTTTCTTTCTTTCTTTCTTTCTTTCCTTTCTTCCCTCCTTGCTTCCTTCCTTCCTCTCTTCCTCCCTCCCTCCTTTCTTCTTTCTTTCTTCTTTCTTTTCTTTCTTTTTCTTTCTTTTCTTTCTTTCTTTCTTTCCTTTCTTTCTTCTTTCTTTCTTTCTTTCTTTCTTTCTTTCTTTCATTCTTTCATTCTTTCTTTCTTTCTTCCTTCCTTCCTTCCTTCCTTTCTACTTTTTCTCCCTTTTATTCTGAGCCATGCAGATGAAAGGCTCTTGGTGCTGAAGCCAGGAGTCAGTGCTGTGCCTCTGAGGTGGGAGAGCCAACTTCAGGACACTGGTCCACAAGACACCTCCCAGCTCCACATAATATCAAACAGCGAAAATCTCCCAGAGATCTCCATCTCAACACCAGCACCCAGCTTCACTCAACGACCATCAAGCTACAGTGCTGGACACCCTATGCCAAACAACTAGCAAGAGAGGAACACAACCCCACCCATTAGCAGAGAGGTGGCCTAAAATCATAATAAGTCCACAGACACCCCAAAACACACCACCAGATGTGGACCTGCCCACCAGAAAGACAAGATCCAGCCTCATTCACCAGAACACAGGCACTAGTCCCCTCCACCAAGAAGCCTACACAACCCACTGAACCAACCTTAGCCACTGGGGACAGACACCAAAAACAACGGGAACTACAAACCTGCAGCCTGCAAAAAGGAGACCCCAAACACAGTAAGATAAGCAAAATGAGAAGACAGAAAAACACACAGCAGATGAAGGAGCAAGATAAAAAGCCCCCAGACCTAACAAATGAAGAGGAAATAGGCAGTCTACCTGAAAAAGAATTCAGAATAATGATAGTAAAGATGATCCAAAATCTTGGAAATAGAATAGACAAAATGCAAGAAACATTTAACAAGGACCTAGAAGAACTAAAGATGAAACAAGCAACGATGAACAACACAATAAGTGAAATTAAAAATACTCTAGATGGGATCAATAGCAGAATAACTGAGGCAGAAGAACGGATAAGTGACCTGGAAGATAAAATAGTGGAAATAACTACTGCAGAGCAGAATAAAGAAAAAAGAATGAAAAGAACTGAGGACAGTCTCAGAGACCTCTGGGACAACATTAAATGCACCAACATTCAAATTATACGGGTTCCAGAAGAAGAAGAGGAAAAGAAAGGGACTGAGAAGATATTTGAAGAGATTATAGTTGAAAACTTCCCTAATATGGGAAAGGAAATAGTTAATCAAGTCCAGGAAGCACACAGAGTCCCATACAGGATAAGTCCAAGGAGAAATATGCCAAGACACATATTAATCAAACTGTCAAAAATTAAATACAAAGAAAACATATTAAAAGCAGCAAGGGAAAAACAACAAATAACACACAAGGGAATCCCCATAAGGTTAACTGCTGATCTTTCAGCAGAAACTCTGCAAGCCAGAAGGGACTGGCAGGACATATTTAAAGTGATGAAGGAGAAAAACCTGCAACCAAGATTACTCTACCCAGCAAGGATCTCATTCAGATTTGATGGAGAAAGTAAAACCTTTACAGAAAACCAAAAACTGAGAGAGTTCAGCACCACCAAACCAGCTTTACAACAAATGCTAAAGGAACTTCTCTAGGCAAGAAACACAAGAGAAGGAAAAGACCTACAATAATGAACCCAAAACAATTAAGAAAATGGGAATAGGAACATACATATTGATAGTTACCATAAATGTAAATGGAGTAAATGCTCCCACCGAAGGACACAGATTGGCTGAATGGATACAAAAACAAGACCCATATATATGCTGTCTACAAGAGACCCACTTCAGACCTAGAGACACATACAGATTGAAAGTAAGGGGATGGAAAAAGATATTCCATGCAAATGGAAACCAAAAGAAAGCTGGAGTAGCAATTCTCACATCAGACAAAATAGACTTTAAAATAAAGACTATTAGAAGAGACAAAGAAGGACACTACATAATGATCAAGGGATCGATCCAAGAAGATATAACAATTGTAAATATTTATGCACCCAACATAGGAGCACCTCAATACATAAGGCAAATACTAACAGCCATAAAAGGGGAAATCAACACTAACACATTCATAGTAGGGGACTTTAACACCTCACTTTCACCCACGGACAGATCATCCAAAATGAAAATAAATAAGGAAACACAAGCTTTAAATGATACATTAAACAAGATGGACTTAATTGATATTTATAGGACATTCCATCCAAAAACAACAGAATACACATTTTTCTCAAGTGCTCATGGAACATTCTCCAGGGTAGATCATATCTTGGGTCACAAATCAAGCCTTGGTAAATTTAAGAAAATTGAAAATGTATCAAGTATCTTTTCCAACCACAACGCTATGAGACTAGATATCAATTACAGGAAAAAATCTGTAAAAAACACAAACACATGGAAGCTAAACAATACACTACTTAATAACGAAGTGATCACTGAAGAAATCAAAGAGGAAATAAAAAAATACCTAGAAACAAATGACAATGGAGACACAACAACCCAAAACCTATGTGATGCAGCAAAAGCCATTCTAAGAGGGAAGTTTATAGCAATACAATCCCACCTTAAGAAACAGGAAACATCTCGAATAAACAACCTAACCTTGCACCTAAAGCAATTAGAGAAAGAAGAACAAAAAAACCCCAAAGGTAGCAGAAGGAAAGAAATCATAAAGATCAGATCAGAAATAAATGAAAAAGAAATGAAGGAAACGATAGCAAAGATCAATAAAACTAAAAGCTGGTTCTTTGAGAAGATAAACAAAATTGATAAACCATTAGCCAGACCCATCAAGAAAAAAAGGGAGAAGACTCAAATCAATAGAATTAGAAATGAAAAAGGAGAAGTAACAACGGACACTGCAGAAATACAAAAGATCATGAGAGATTACTACAAGCAACTCTATGCCAATAAAATGGACAACCTGGAAGAAATGGACAAATTCTTAGAAATGCACAACCTGCCAAGACTGAATCAGGAGGAAATAGACAATATAAACAGACCAATCACAAGCACTGAAATTGAAACTGTGATTAAAAATCTTCCAACAAACAGAAGCCCAGGACCAGATGGCTTCACAGGCGAATTCTATCAAACATTTAGAGAAGAGCTAACACCTATCCTTCTCAAACTCTTCCAAAATATAGCAGAGGGAAGAACACTCCCAAACTCATTCTACGAGGCCACCATCACCCTGATACCAAAACCAAACAAGGATGTCACAAAGAAAGAAAACTACAGGCCCATATCACTGATGAACATAGATGCAAAAATCCTCAACAAAATACTAGGAAACAGAATCCAACAGCACATTAAACGGATCATACACCATGATCAAGTGGGGTTTATTCCAGGAATGCATGGATTGTTCAATATATGCAAATCAATCAACGTGATACACCATATTAACAAATTGAAGGAGAAAAACCATATGATCATCTCAATAGATGCAGAGATAGCTTTCAACAAAATTCAACACCCATTTATGATAAAAACCCTGCAGAAAGTAGGCATGGGGGAACTATCCTCAACATAATAAAGGCCATATATGACAAACCCACAGCCAACATCATCCTCAATGGTGAAAAACTGAAAGCATTTCCACTAAGATCAGGAACAAGACAAGGTTGCCCACTCTCACCACTATTATTCAACATAGGTTTGGAAGTTTTAGCCACAGCAATCAGAGAAGAAAAGGAAATAAAAGGAATCCAAATCAGAAAAGAAGAAGTAAAGCTGTCACTGTTTGCAGAAGACATGATACTATACATAGAGAATCCTAAAGATGCTACCAGAAAACTACTAGAGCTAATCAATGAATTTGGTAAAGTAGCAGCATACAAAATTAATGCACAGAAATCTCTGGCATTCCTATACACTAATGATGAAAAATCTGAAATTGAAATCAAGAAAACACTCCCATTTACCATTGCAACAAAAAGAATAAAATATCTAGGAATAAACCTACCTAAGGAGACAAAAGACCTATATGCAGAAAATTGTAAGACACTGATGAAAGAAATTAAAGATGATAAAACAGATGGAGAGATATACCATGTTCTTGGATTGGAAGAATCAACATTGTGAAAATGACTATACTACCCAAAGCAATCTACAGATTCAGTGCAATCCCTATCAAACTACCAATGGCATTTTTCACAGAACTAGAAGAAAAAATTTCACAATTTGTATGGAAACACAAAAGACCCCAAATAGCCAAAGCCATCTTGAGAACGAAAAACAGAGCTGGAGGAATCAGGCTCCCTGACTTCAGACTATGCTACAAAGCTACAGTAATCAAGACAGTACGGTACTGGCACAAAAACAGAAAGATAGATCAGTGGACCAGGATAGAAAGCCCAGAGGTAAACCCATGCACATATGGTCACCTTATCCTTGATAAAGGAGGCAGGAATGTACAGTGGAGAAAGGACAGCCTCTTCAATAAGTGGTGCTGGGAAAATTGGACAGGTACATGTAAAAGTATGAGATTACATCACTCCCTAACACCATACACACAAATAAGCTCAAAATGGATTAAAGACCTAAATGTAAGGCCAGACACTCTCAAACTCTTAGAGGAAAACATAAGCAGAACACTTTATGACATAAATCACAGCAGGATCCTTTTTGACCCACCTCCTAGAGAAATGGAAATAAAAACAAAAATAAACAAATGGGACCTAATGAAACTTCAAAGCTTTTGCACAGCAAAGGAAACCATAAACAAGACCAAAAGACAACCCTCAAAATGGGAGAAAATATTTGCAAATGAGGCAACTGACAAAGGATTAATCTCCAAAATTTATAAGCAGCTCATGCAGCTCAATAACAAAAAAACAAACAACCCAATCCAAAAATGGGCAGAAGACCTAAATAGACATTTCTCCAAAGAAGATATACAGACTGCCAACAAACACATGAAAGAATGCTCAACATCATTAATCATTAGAGAAATGCAAATCAAAGCTACAATGAGATATCATCTCACACCAGTCAGAATGGCCATCATCAAAAAATCTAGAAACAATAAATGCTGGAGAGGGTGTGGAGAAAAGGGAACACTCTTTCACTGCTTGTGGGAATGTGAATTGGTACAGCCACTATGGAGAACAGTATGGAGGTTCCTTAAAAAACTACAAATAGAACTACCATATGACACAGCAATCCCACTACTGGGCATATACCCTGAGAAAACCATAATTCAAAAAGAGTCATGTACCAAAATGTCCATTGCAGCTCTATTTACAATAGCCAGGAGATGGAAACAACCTAAGTGTCCATCATCGGATGAATGGATAAAGAAGATGTGGCACATATATACAATGGAATATTACTCAGCCACAAAAAGAAACGAAATTGAGCTATTTGTAATGAGGTGGATAGACCTAGAGTCTGTCATACAGAGTGAAGTAAGTCAGAAAGAAAAAGACAAATACCGTATGCTAACACATATATATGGAATTTAAGGGAAAAAAATGTCATGAAGAACCTAGGAGTAAGGCAGGAATAAAGACACAGACCTCCTAGAGAATGGACTTGAGGTTATGGGGAGGGGGAAGGGTGAGCTGTGACAGGGCGAGAGAGAGTCATGGACATATACACACTAACAAACGTAGTAAGGTAGATAGCTAGTGGGAAGCAGCCGCATGGCACAGGGATATTGGCTTGGTGCTTTGTGACAGCCTGGAGGGGTGGGATAGGGAGGGTGGGAGGGAGGGAGACGCAAGAGGGAAGAGATATGGGAACATATGTTTATGTATGACTGATTCACTTTGTTATAAGGCAGAAACTAACACACCATTGTAAAGCAATTATACCCCAATAAAGATGTTAAAAAAAAAAAAAAGACACAGACCTACTAGAGAATGGACTTGAGGATATGGGGAGGTGGAAGTGTAAGCTGTGACAAAGCGAGAGAAAGGCATGGACATATATACACTACCAAACGTAAGGTAGATAGCTAGTGGGAAGCAGCCGCATGGCACAGGGAGATCAGCTCAGTGTTTTGTGACCACCTAGAGGGGTGGGATAGGGAGGGTGGGAGGGAGAGAGACGCAAGAGGGAAGAGATATGGGAACATATGTATATGTATAACTGATTCACTTTGTTATAAAGTAGAAACTAACGCATCATTTTAAAGCAATTATACTCCAACAGAAATGTAAAAAAAAAAAAAAAAATTCTTTCTTCTCCAAAAAACAAAACAAAACAAAACCACTGGCAAACTGATTTCAAAGTGATTCTATTATCTTACACCCCCACTGGCAATATATGAGGATTTCCCATCCAACATAGCTTCCTGAATACACTTTTTGAAAACTACAGTATGAGTTCTGTCAGTATTCAGCCGAGAAAGGCCACTGTGGGGTAAGAATAAAGCCACTATTAGAAATTCTGAAAGTTACGAGATACATGAGCCTCACTTCTTGGACTTTGATGACTGTCAACTATCTCAAGGTGTCTGTGCAGCTGTATTGGCGCATTTAGTGCACTGGCAGCAAAGACAGGGTCACAGGTGAAATTCACTGCATAGACAAGGTTCCCCCTCTCAAGAACTTCCAGGATAGGAAATGCTATTAGGAATGGAGTGTCAGGCTGATACAGACAGTTAAACTAAGTTAAACTGAACCAAACTAAGTCCTCTCTCTCCTTCTCTAAATGATCGTGGGTTTTGTTTCTCATTGAGCTAACATGTTCCATGGCTCCTTAGGACAAACTTCGATGAGGAACTAATTAAACAGCATAGTTTAAAATGCTTTGCTATCCTGTTCTATACCTGACCTAGGCTGAAGGAACACTCAGCGTCCATCCCTTCCAGCTCTTTCCCATCTACAGTTTACAACAATGACATTGGTTTTAACAAAGGAAATGATAATGGCATCGGAGAACTGAAAGCAACATAAAATATGCTCTTGCCCTATTTCCATCACAAGAGTTTGAAAACACGTCCAAACAGGTCTGTTTGAGCCTGATAACTTTCCTACGGGCAGCTGTCAGTGGAAAGAGCACTAGCCAGAAGAGGTTGAGGAAGTCGTTTCATTCTTTGAGCATCTGTTGTTTGATTTATTAAATGTGAGCCATAATCATGCAAACGTGGTCATGAAGAAAGAAGGGCTCCAAGTTTGTACAGATACAAACTTGTGTCAGAGTCCCCGCTCAAAGCTACTGATGCCATCGCTTAACCTCTCATAGCCTCAGTTTCCTCACATGCAAATGGCACTATTAAGATGTTCTTTGCAAAACGGTTGTGACAATCAAAAATGAGCGAAAACCAGCCAGCAAATTGCAAGGCCATAGCAGTGACTCAATCAAATGTGGCTAGGATTGCTCACAGGGTTTTTTTAAAGATAAAATGAGAGTTTTCACAGAAGCCACTGTACCACGTCTGCAAAGAATGATATTTTTGTGAATAACTGGGAGTTTAAGTCTGAACATGTTACCAATGATTATTAATAGATAAGTTTGCCAGAGGAGATGTCTTGGGAGAGTCCTCTACAGAAATTACACTTGCTTGTAGTTTTTTTTAAAGTACGTCTGACTGTCTTACTTTCCTGCCCAAAGCTCTCCAATGGCTTCTAGCTGCATTTAGAGTAAGATTCCGCGTCTTGAACTCAGGCTCCCAGGGCCACCTGATCCAGCCCCCGCTACCTCTCCACCTGTCGTGCCCTTGCTCTTTGTGTTGTAGCCACAATGGCTCCTTTTGTCCCTAAAGTACTCCAAGCTACATGACCTCAGAGCCTTTGTACTCACTGTGTCCTCTTCCAGAGCACATCCTACCCCCAGATGTCCAGATGACTCTTTTCCCTTCAGTCTCTGCTCAATGCATCCCTCAAAGTTGGCCTTTCCTGACCCACTGTCTAAAGAGCGCCCTCACGCATCCCTTTCTATCCCCTTAACTTACTTTATTTTTCTTCATAGCATTTCTCACTCTCTAATTGTAAATCATCTGTCAATTAATGAACATATGAATGTACATTACATGAGAGCAGCAACTTTGTTCATGAATCCCCAGAACGATGCCTAGCACATAACAAACCTGTATTCCATTTATTGATTGATTCTGAAATATTTGAGTGTGACTAGCATGCTGTGACACATGGGTTAATAAGTTAAAGCCTCAATAGCGTCCTTATGAGGGCGGTTTTCTTATCATAGGAATGTTAGAAATATATTGGGATTGGTGGAAATTGCGACGTTTAAGACATGGGGTTGGTTGGGAGTGATGTGAGAGGATCCAGAATTCCTAAATGAAGAGAGGATGAATCAGCTCACCATTGCTGGCGCAGAGGTTCGAGCCTACCTCTTCCCACACTTCTCTACCGAGGAGCCAGCGGCTTGTCAGAAGAAAAGACTGTCAATGCTGGTGGAAGAAGATTCTGTCCTCTCCACAGTGAGCCTCTTTCATGCAAGATGCTGACCAGGGTATCAAAGAACAGGGAGACAGAGAGCACTCCTCAGGACTACACACCAGGCCTGTGGGCTAATAAATGTCTGTGTGACTGGCAGACCCTGCTCAGAGACGTACCTTCATTGCAACACACCATGTGGAGGCCAGTCAGCAGGATGGAAACGTGGTGGCCTTGCCGGCCTCCAGCCATGGAGGTTGCGGACATTCCTCAGGAGAACCTGATATTTACACATCAACCAAGTCAAAGTAAGTTCAGCTCCCATACTAAGAGCCCTCATTAGAAATATGTGGAAAAAGAGTTAAGTGAATGACTATACTCCTTCAATCTTCCAGGATAAATTACAGTGTGGATTTGACACTAAAATCTTTAACGATATTGTCTACTCGACACCAAGCGTGTTTTTGTTGTTGTTGTTGTTTTGTTTGTTTTTTTAAGGGAAAGCACAGTGACCTCATTTTCCTTCTGTGTCTTCATTGCTGCTCTGTTCTTTCTTCTGTGAAATAAAACTCGGTCACATTTGTTCAGCAGTTCTTCTAATGAAACCTCAGCTGGAATGATGCCTCTGCTTTGGTTGTGCTGTGAATTTACTATCAGTTCTTCCTTTAACAGTCTCCTCAAGTTTTGGGGAAAAAATGTATTTCAGATCATCATGTCAAGAGGCAATAACTTTATGCTTTTCTGTAACCCATCACAAAAGCCATAGAAAGTGACTTCCACGAGTTGTGTCAAATGTACCTATGTCATCAATCCATCGACAATGGAGAATATTTCTTGAAAAAAACTCTTTTACTAGTGGGGATTATGCAGAATGGTCTTCCTCCTTTGGATTTTTTTTCCACGTATCAAATAAGAAATTGTGCTTTATTCACAGTACCACGTGGTTTTAATAAAATCTATATTTTTCTTAAGTCTTTTTACCTTGTTATAAAGTTATTCATTGTCAAAGCAATGTGTGCACCCCAAAGAGGCCACATGAGCAGTTTCACAGTCGGGGATACCCCTGGCCGTCACAGGTGACACCCACTTTTCAAGAGCCTCTGGGAAGCACGAACAGGGTGGAGTAGCCTGCCTCCTTCAGCAGCAACAGACCAGTTTCCAAACGTCTTAATCATTTGAACCCTGTCACTCAGCCCTATTGGCGAAGATTACTCCTCACTCCCAGCTTGGTAATATGAGAGACACCTACAGAGAACACTGGTTATCAACACTCTAGCTCTGCATAGACCCATTACTTGAATGAACAAAGTCCGGGACCTGCCTTTGAATCTCATCCGGGTAACAAAACCTTATCCCCAGATTTCCATGAGAAAGGAGGTCATTTCTAGGAAAAAATCAGCAGAGAGACAATAGCCAAGAGTTCCCTCCAGAATTTGTATGTAGCAGATGATATTCACTAAATTCATCTTTTCAGCTGATCACCATTCAGATCCTATCCACGATTTGATAATGAGGGTTGGGGACCACTATCTACATTTACACAATAAGGATTATAATGACAACAAAGCAAACTCTGTGGTATGCAAACAATCTGTACTGTATATTGAATTGTTTCTTAGGACCAGGTTTGACCATCTGCACAAACTTCATTAACAGAACTACTACCAATAGACTGGGCCAAAAAGGTGTGTTATGTGGCCAAGCATCTTACTTGCACCTGAGTATAAGTAACATATAAAGAGGGACTAAGAATTTGTATTTGCCTCAGAAAGTTATTTTTAAAATAATCTTCCATGATTTCGTCATTCAACCAGGCAAATTGTTTAAGTTTCTTTTAATATCATTTCTTTCTAAAACCTTCTAAATTAACATATAAAATAGTTTTAGTCATTTTCCCCCATCTGCTACTATTTCTCATTACTAAAAAAGATTAGAACATTTGCTTATGATTATCTCTGTTCAACCTGGAGAAAATTTCTTAAAAATCATAATTAAAGTTCTAGATTAATTGGAAATAGATGTAAAATCTTGACATTGAACTCTCCTTCTCATTAAGCGTTTTTTTTTTTTTAAGTTCCTGAATCTTGTTATTTTAAGATGGATATAAAAATGATCTGTCTACGGATCTTTTGATTATCAGAGATAGCCCCAGTTTGGAAAGAGTATATTTTATGACAGACTCTTTGCTAAATACCAGATTCTTTTACAGCCTTAACAAATGTCCAAATAATTAATTATTTCTTTTCTCCCTTCTCACCAGTAATTGTTTATTACACAAAACAATTTTGACCAGTAACTAAGCTCGATGAACTCGATTGGGCACATAGCTCAACATATTTTAGCACTTATAATACGTTCAGCACTATTATGAGCACTTTAAATGTATTGACTTACTTAATCCTTTCAACAACCCTATAAATGGTACTATTATCTCCTTATCCCCATTTTACTGTCTAGGAACTTGAGGCACAGAGAGGTTAAGTGACTTGCTGCCAAAGTCCTATGACTAGGATGACATAAAGCCAAGGGTTGAATCTAGGTAGTCTGGCATCCAAACCTGACCTCTTAATCACTTTTTCATACTGACTTTCTTCAACCAAACTGGATACAAATATCTACCAATGAAATAAGTATTCTAAGTATGTTACTAAAAAATGACATTGGGTAGTGGGGAGAGGGGTTGGTGGAGGAATAAAATAAGGGAAGGATATTAAGAGGTACAAATTGCTGGGTATAAAATACATAAGATACAAGGATATAATGTACAGCACAGGGAAGAGACTCAATATTTTATAATAACTTTAAATGGAGTATAATCTATAAAAATATTGAATCACTATGTTGTACATCCAAAGCTAATATAACATTGTAAATCAACTATATTTCAATTTTTAAAAATGACATTGGGTTATCCATCAACAGTAGAATGAGTAAATAAATACTGTATCTATACAGTAGAATGCTACACTGCAGCAAATGAGAACTAACTACTGATATATACAGCAATGTGGACAAGTTTCAAAGACATAACACTGAGTAAAAGAAGTCAGGCACAAAGAGTATATACTTTATGTTTTGTTTTGTTTTGTTTTATATCAGGGCTTCTCAACCTCAGCACTACTGACATTTTGAGCCAAATAACCCTCTGATGTGAAGCGTTGCCCTGTGCACTGCAGGGTATTTAGAAGCATCCCTAGTCTCCACCTATCAGATACCAATAGCACCAGTACATCCTCCCATCCCCACCGCTTGCCCATTGTGACGACCAAAAATGGTTCCAGATATTGCTGGATGTCCTCTGGGAGACAAAATCACCCTCAGGTGAGACCACTGACTTATATGAAGATCAAAAAAGGCAAAGCTAGTCTATGGTGTTAGAGGTTAGAATAGTGCTTACACTGGCGGGGGGTGGGTGGGGAGGGTAGAGACTTGAGGGCATGAGGGAGCCTTCTGGAGATATTCTAGATCTTGACTTGAACGGTGGCTATATTTAAAAGTCATCAAACTGTACACTTAAGATATGTGAATTTTAGCATATGTAAGCCATACAACACTTTTTAAAAATTGTTGGCTTGAATGTGGGAGCAAATAAGGTACTGGCAGAACTGAGAGGAAAAAACAATGCTTATGGGAGATGAAGGGTCCTTGAAGGCTGCCGGGAGGGCAGGGTTCTGAGTGGGAAGGATTGGAGGAGCAGAACTGGCAGAAGAGGGGAGGCCATTCCAGTCACAGGAAACAACAAGGGCAAAAGGCAGAGAAGCACGATAATTCTTTATTACAAACAGTTCATCAGGTACTGCTTTCCTATGAATACAACCAAGGGAAATTCAAAATGCACGCTGGCATAACACGCTTCTAGGTGGTAGTATTTAGGTCAATGCTGTGTTTGCGAGGGGAAGTAATAATCACCATTTGGTAACAGTGAAAATTAAACCTTTGAAATTAAATAGAATAAAAAAAGATTGGGTCTTTCAGCTCATTAGCTCACTATTGCAGAATTCCCCACTGTCATCTATTCTTGCTATTTGTCCAGCTTTGCTCTATCCCAGGTGGATGATGCTTTCGCTACATTTTTCATCTGGCTAGTCGAATTAGGAATAAAATTCTCTGGGGAAGTTCCCTACTGTTTTTTCAGCCATCATTTTCTTTCAGGCTACTAATAACTGTTAGTTGCATTATTCGTCATCATCCTTAATTGAGCATGAACAATGGCTCAACACTGTAAAGAAAATGTCAGAAGAGAGTCATTTTATTGAAGCCAGAGGACTTGGAGCTGAATTAAAGAGGGAGAGTAATGAGAAAGAGAAATTCTACCAAGGATATGGTAGCCACCATTATAGCTCTATGGAAAGCAGACCTTCCCTGGGCAGACGAGGAAAGCTCCTTCAGTCCTGAATGTAGGTCTATGAGGTCAACCCCTGGCCAGGTACCGCCAAGGCCAACAGAGCATACTCTTTGGCATTATGTGTGAGGGGGCAGCAGGGTGGGGCTGAATGTAACTAGAATGTGGAGGAGGGTGCAACACTATATGCTGCTTCATCATATTTTATATTCTATGCAGAGATCTAAAATCGGTGATGACTATGGAGAACAAGAGAATCACTCTTCAGACTTGGAGATTTTAAATGATCCCAGGCTTCCTTCTCAAGAAGAGCTATGGGGCTTCCCTGGTGGCGCAGTGGTTGAGAGTCCGCCTGCCGATGCAGGGGACACGGGTTCGTGCCCCGGTCCGGGAGGATCCCACATGCCGTGGAGCGGCTGGGCCCGTGAGCCATGGCCGCTGAGCCTGCACGTCCGGAGCCTGTGCTCCGCAACGGGAGAAGCCACAACGGTGAGAGGCCCGCGTACCACAAAAGAAAAAAAAAAAAAAAAAGAGCTATGTGTTCATTTTCCCTGAAGAAATGGTTACAACTGAGGCTTATTTGAATCATGGCCATGTCTTCATTTTTTCAAGTCCTCTGAATCAGTGGCGATAATTTTAGCCAATGAAGAGTGGCTTAAGCAATACAAACATTTATCATCTCGCTTATCGGGAAGTCTACAGGCAGGTTGTTCTGAGGTTGGCAAGTGCCAGCTCTGTCAGCAAGGACGTCAACCATTCCTGTGTTTCTGCTCAGGCGCCCTCAGAAGTTGGGGATGCTTCCTTCACGGTTACAAGGTGCACTTCGAGCTTCAAGCAACACATCACCAATAAGCAATATTCAAAATGAGAAGCAAGGAGGAGGGCAAATAAAGAGCTTTTCCCTGTACCACCCACTATTTTATAAGGGTAGAAAATTTCTCCCAGAAGCCTTCTTACATCACTGACTAGAACTGCCCTAGTTTAGTCACTGGGCAAAGAGGAATGAGATTTCTATGATTGCCTTAAATTAATCACTATCCATTTGGGGGCTGGATGGGATTCATTAGAGCAGTCAGAAAATCAGAAGTCTTTCACCAAGAAATAAGGGGAAATAGCTGTTGGGTGAGCAATCAGTTGCCCTTGGCCAGATCCTGACTTTGTATTTATTTTCCTTGAACAGTCTCTGTTCCACCCACATTTATGGTATGTTCCACTATAAAAACCTTGATCCCAATTCTAGATTATAAATTCAGCTAATCACAAAGAACAGACCTTACAATAGAATGTACATATAGGTTAGATTTTTTAAATATTCATAGTGGCCCTGGTGCCATTTGTACACATCCCACCGATACCAATTAAACCCTCCCTACATGCTAAGCACTTCTTTGGGCTCTGAGGGTATAGCAGTGAATAAAAAAGACAATAATTTGTTTCCTCTGGGGAATGTTTACTAGAGCAGGAAGAGACAGGCATTAAATAAAAGAAAAAAGGACACCATATTGCATATCAGATTGTGGTACCTGCTACGGAGAATGGCAAGGAAAAGACAATGAGTGCAGGGGTGGGAATTGCATTTTAGATTGGGTGCTTGAAGAAAGTCTTATGGAGAAGATGACATTTCAATAATGATGGGAAATAGTCAGGTGGGTATCTGGGGAAAGCATGGTCAAGGCCAGGGAAGCAAAGGCTTCAAGGTGGGAGTGAGACTGGCCCATCTGAATGACAGCAAAGGGGCTGTGGCTGGAGAAGAGTCCGAGAGAAGGATGAGAGTAATAAGGGATGAAGCCAGGGAGATAATGCGGTCAGCTCATACAGGGCCTTGAAGGTCAACGTAAGGACTTTGTTTTCTGCTTTGAGTGACACGGTGAATGACTGGAGGGTTAGGGAGAGAGGAATGACCCGATCTTCCTTTCAAAAGAATCACTCTGATTGCTTTAAGGGGAATAAACTGTAGGTGGGTAAGAGAGGAAGCAGGGAGATAGGTTAGGAGGCCATTGAATAATACAAGCAAGTTCATGGTTTAGATCAGGTTGATGGAAGCATGGGTGGGGTTTTTCTAGTGGATTAGATGTGGTACGAGAATAAGACAGGATTATTATCAGGGTCTGGAGCTTAAGCAAATGAAAGGATGTAGTTTTTCGTGACTGAAATAGAAAGGTATCCAGGAGCAAGCATGAGGGAAAGCAGGCATTCGGTTTGCACGTATTAAGCTTGAAAGGTCCCTTAGCACCCAAATGGAGATGTTGAGTATGTAGTTGCATGTATGAGTCAGGAGCTTAGGGGTGAAGCCAATGTAATTCACATATACATTGTATTTAAAGTTATGAGGTTCAATAAGTATAAAAGATCATTAGCGCATGAGGTCAAATACAGGATAAGTGGTCTGGGGACTAAACCCTTCACACTCCAACACTGAGATGTAACCAGAAAAGGAGATGGAAAGGGAGCAGTCAATGAGACCTGAGGAATTCTAGGAGAGAGTGGTGTCTTAATATTTCAAGCAGGAAGAAGTGATAACTGTAAAAAATGCTATAGATCAGTCAAAATATGAACTGGGCATCTAGAAAGCTTGGCCTGAGGAAGAGAGGAAAGTTAAGTGGTTGCTAGTTGTTGCAAAGATGAAGCACTCATAAAATCTTGTTTAGATTTTATTGACTATGATGTGAATCATTCATGATTTACTACAGTTATCTTTTCTCTTAGTCATTCTAGTACTTTTACAGACATTTAAGTTGCTTTCAACAATATTTTTAATGCTTTACTCGAATAAAATCTGATTTTGAAAATCTAATCAGATATTTTAGGCCTAATCATTGACATTACAAATGGACTCCTGATTTTACAAAATGATGAACCACAAATGACAAGCAGACTGATTTAATTTACAAAAATTTTACTTATCTGTTGCCTTTCAAAACCCATCTGCTGCATAAATCGAGGCACAGAGGCCTTCCTAATAGATGACATTGAATTTCTAACGGGAACTTCTGCAAGAACAAATTCATCACATCAAAAGCCTGCCCCTGCAATATTTCACTTTGTCATCAGTTACATTTTGCTAAGCTCGGTGAGGCTCACAAAAGCCAAAGGTACCATTTTGCCTGAATCAAGAGCTGTAGTTTCCAAAGAAGAATGTCAAATGCCTGTTTAAATTTAATAATCTATACCCATCACATATTTTGTTCTAATAGGTACTTTTAAAATATATATTTAGAGTTTTGGGTTTTTTTTAATTTTTATTGGAGTATAGCTGATTTACAATGTTGTGTTAGTTTCAGGTATACAGCAAAGTTATACTTATACATATATCTACTCTTTTTTTTTTTTTTAAAGATTCTTTCCCCATATAGGCCATTACAGAGTATTGAGTGGAGTTCCCCATGCTGTACAGCACGTTCTTATTAGTTATCTATTTTATATATAGTATTGTGTATATGTCAGTCCCAATCTCCCAATAATAGGTACTTTTTAATATTATTTATTGTTATATTTTTCCTAAAACATTCAACTTATTTTGAGTAACTACGCATCACTTAACAAAATTAAACTGATATCATGATCAAAACACCTATGTCTATGGCATGCTCTGGGAACTATTTGAGATAATCTCCTATTTTATGTTATCCTCTTTCTCAAGTCTGGTCTCTGTGATGTAGCTACTTTTCTTCAGCTGCTGATATAACATTTATGTGGGGAGAGATTTCTAATTTTACTTTGCTGGTGTATAAATGTATCATTTCATACAACTAGCTGTTTTTCTTTGTTGTAACTTCTTTCTTTCTGTTTTAGCCTGAGGCTCTCCTCTTTATTTGATCAGTATAGTTTATATCATATTCCAGGCAGCACTTCTTCCCAAGAGAAAAACAGGGTTTCAAATTGCTACTCAGGATTCCTAAGGCAAACTGAAAGGGCACTGCCTGAATTAATGTTTTCTTTGCTGTTTTTGGTGCTTACTGGTTTTATTTCCATTAGCTGATAGATACATTTATTTTCTACTTTTTACTATCATTCTCTCCCTACAACTTCCAGGTTTTTGTTTTTGTTTTTATTTTGGGGGGGGGTTATTTGTTTGTTTTGGTTTGCTTATTTGTCATGAGTGGTTAGATGGAAAAATAATCAATGTGGCGACTTGGTAGCAAAAATCTGAACTAACTTCTCAATAAATAACTAAATGTTACTTAGGGTGTGATGAGTACAATTTTCTTTAGGTTGGCTTCTAGATGAATGCTTCATTTAAGGAAAGAGAGTTGGACTGTATGTTTTCTGTCACTACTCACAGCTGAGAGGGATTACATTTACCATTAAAATACAGGATCTGTTTTTAAGAGTATTTCTGTGCCTGGGTGTCTGACAAAACAATGTATTAGCTAGACATAAATATTCCTTATGCATCTTCATCCCCAAATTTGAAAGAAAGTATGTGCCATTGCAGAACATGGTGAGGACATTCAACTACCTCTGAAAGGACATTAGATTCCCTTACTAGCCAAAAATAAAACAAGTACTCCAAAATGCACTCTCCCAATAATAATCCCTCCAACAGAAATAACTTAAAAAATAAAAAGTTAAGTTCTCATCAAATGTGAATGGGATCTGAGACAAAGAGAAGCAATATGGACATCCTTAGAGTCTGATGTGGTCAAGAGCAGAGCCAAGAATAGGGGCCAAGTTTCAGGACTCTCCTCACACAATGTAGACGAAGTTCATGGCAGCCACAAACTCTGGGAGATGGTGAATCCAAGTGGAATCATTACCAAATGAGTGTAAAGTTCTAGGTCCTCTTTCACACCAACCTTTGGTCATCTATATTATTAATTGCACTAATTTTTAAAAATGTTTTCATGTTAGCTCATTATTTCACCTTGTTGTCGCAAATCTGCCATTGGATTCAAAAAAATTATCCAAAGTTCCCAATATTTCCATTATGCCTGACTAATTATTCCTAGAATATTAAACCATCAAAGTTCAACCAAGGCCTATTTTCATAGCCATAGATTGCCAACAAAATGCAAGGATACCTCAATCTTGTATTAAACGCTAAGCTCCAGCAACCAGGGTAGTATCATCTCATTATAACACATTTTGCAGTATGGATTTAGAGGTAACTTGTCTCAGCAACAAACACCACTCGTCCATAGGTTAAAAGGCCAGATAGATACCTGTTTCAAGAGAATCCATTTAACCCTACCACCCATATCAATTTAAGGCTTAATTTGGAGGATGGATGAATTGGTCCTAACCTTTTCTCTTTAATATACCATAATTCATAACTACTTTGAAAATGTGAGTACCTTTTCCTCGGTTACCTGAAAATGAAATACATTGTTAGGGATGTGCTATTGTGTTTCCGTGATTGTAAATGAAAATAATAAAATGAATGTCAAATGTCATTTCAGCATATGCTTTATTACCATGGTAACTCACAGGTAACTGAGTTGATAAAATTGCAAATTACACATTCAGCTCTTTAAAGACATCAATGAACTGAAGTCATTTAATCAAGCTTCTCATTGCTTGTGCTGTGTAATCAAGACAAGCCGATTAAAGTCAAAGTCAGAAAGCCACAAGTTTCCCTCTCCTGCCTGGCGCGTCTGCTCTCCAGTTCAGCCTGGCTCACGGCTATAGGTTATATTTTGTAAGCATGTTAATAGAGATTTGTTTCGTCGAGAGGATGGTATGAAAGTAATTTTACTCACAAAATACTAAACAGGGAAGGCTGAACAAAGACATTTATGCCTCAAATGCAAACACTGCAAGAGCCAGAGCAAATCTGCTTCCCACAGAGAGAGACTGCTAGCGCCTTTCAACTGTCTACCTCCAATCTACCCAACTTTCCATCTTAAGTCACAGGCCTCCATTACACTCTACTCCATGGTTAGCTGGACTCAAGACAGAATTGGACTCCTGTGGTTTGTTCCCTTCCAGGTTGGGTACAGAGCACAGGGCCATCTTCAGTCTCCTCCATCGCCCAGTTCCCCATCCCAACCCAGGGGCAACTTCCTGATGTCAACCCAGGGTCTCCTTGGTGCCTGTCAAACAATACCCCCTTTCATGACCCCAACTAAGAATCCACATACAACCAGAGGCACAGTGTGCGCTCCCCCACTGGATTCCTAAGGGACTCACACTTCTCCAGGTTGTCTTCAACAGCCGCTTAAACCAAACTGGACTGTCCTTTCACAGGACAGGGAGCAAGTGAAGGGAATTAACCTATTTGTCTTTTGAGAGTTGAGCTGGTGTACTGCGTGAGCATAGAGATGGAGAATTCTGTGTTTGGAAACATGGAAGCACAGCCCGAGAATCACTGTTTGCCTGTGAGATTTACATGAGTAATGCTTATTAATGTGATCTTAATAAGAAACAAATTGACATAAGGCCTCTCTCTTATCCCCAAGTAGCTTCACCGGCAGATGGAGAGAGCTCTTTAGCCACTCCTGAAATACCTTAAAAAGCCACAGGCATTGTTGCCCTGGCAACATTTGATAAGAACAAACCTTGACCCAGATGAGAGCGTAAGGCAGGTAAGGTGAAATTTACAAAGCAGAATGAAGCCTATCCAGAAAAAGACAGTTTAACCGTGTTCAATGATTAGACCCCTCGTTTCTCGCTCTGGGCAATACTCAAGGCAGTTCTACATCCCAGTCTGAGCTGCTATACTACTTATGTGTGGCCGCGCTTCCCCTACTCACTCTCAGTGGGCATAGAGATACAACCCTGCTTGGCAAGATGTCCACTGTGGGAGGGGAGCAGAGTCCTGGCTCCCCAAGGTCCAGGCATAAAGTGCAAGGGAGCCAGCATTAGTGACGATGGGACACGAGGGATGAGAGCTCTCTGAAGGACAGGGGGGCTGCAGCCCAGATGAAGAAACCTCCTTCCACAGTGAGCCAAGGAGCACAGAGGGGATCACTGTACATGACCTGGAAATGCCACCTGGGGCCTCTAGTACCTCAGAGATCACCTGGGGGCAGGACCTGTCAGCAGGGATTCAGAGACCCCCTCCTTCCAAATGCCATGAGGTCATGTATATCACCCACATGGTTTCTCGGAGAAAAGTGAGGGAAGGGCATTCAATGCTGAAAGCCTGAATCGTACCCTAATCAGAGAGAAAGAGACTGAGTTGCCCAAAGAGACTTTTTAAATGTCTGCATCAGTTCAGACTAAGTTTATCTGACTAGACTAAAATGTGGGCTTTGTTTCCGCAGGCAGTGTGTGGGGTCTTGAGGGGATGATCAGATCAGTTAGAGAAAAATGAAGATACATTTTCTCTGAATAATCTGTGTGTATGTAATTTTGTGACTTTGCTCTGCATGTGTCTGTATGCACATTACACATATATGCACACACTCGTAGTAACATAAAGAAAGAGAAAAGGAGAGTCTGATTAAAGGAAGACCAAAATTGGAAGTGATTCTTTCTGGATAATAGGTTTATGGAAAAGTTTTATTTTGTTCTTTCTCCTGACTCATAATTTCTAAATTTGGTATAATAAACTTATTTTTACTATTATATAATTTCCTCTATAAAGAGAATTATTTTAAAAAATAAATTAATGAGAATACACTGCTTCTCAAAGCCTATCTCTTTTTATACCTTAGACAGCCACCCAACCTTCCGCCTGATGCATTCTGCAAAGCCCTAGGACAGAAGGTCAGTTCGTCTGGTTTACCTGGACCCTTGACCTGAAATTGACCACATATAACCTTGGACACGAAAATGAAGCTTTAAAGCCACATTAGCTCAGCTCACGCAAGTGTGGCAATAGCCTACCTCTCCACTTATCTTGCCGAAGTTTACTGTCCCCCAAATTATCAAGCTCTGTCTACGTGCAATCTCCCACTAGACACTACCCGGCCATGCATCTTCAAGAAATTCTCTTTGCTAGAAGAAATATCTGGAAGAAATGACTGTACTCTGAGCATTCTCAAAAGATTCTACCAGACACAACAGACCCAAAGGCTAATAGTCCTAAACATGCACACAGTTAGTACCATTTCAGAGTCAAGAGTAAAAGCGATGAAGATGATCTGGCACTGTTTCTGCAGGCTACGTCCCAGATGCAGCCTGAAAATCTGACCAACCAAGAGGCTGAAGGTGCCATGTTTCTAACACCCACAGCTACACATTTATGACTTAATCGACACTGTCATCGCACGTGTAGAGATTTCATCCCAACAGAATGGGCGAGGCAGAGCGTTCGGAAAAAAATCAGATTGTTTTTCTTGTGTTATAGTCTTACTTTTATCTTCTCTGTCAGTAGTGCCACAGCCCAACAGATTCCAGAAGATATAGATCTAAGATGAAATTTAATCCAAGCGCCATCCATCCTTAAACATACAAACACTGTGAAAGATAACATGCAACACCCCCTTCCAAGCAATTAAAGCTTATTGGGACCTGCCTTTGATTCTAGCAGTGGAGAATCCAAAGCTCTTATCTGACAGGTTAATGAGGATTTGAAATGAATAGTCTTACTAATGAAGGTCTTTAGAAATTAATCATATCATATTATTATTAACAACTGCAAAAGCTAAACTTCCAGAGATTAGATTACATAGGATAATTTTTAAATGTGAGCAAGCTAATATTAAAGTGACAGAAGGCGATTTCCAAGTGGGAATAATAAGACATAATGCAGAGAATAAAAATTAAGAATGGGTAAGGCAATTAAGATGTTCCTTCATTTGAATGTCTCTCTGTATTTGAAAATATAATATTTTGTTTAATAAATTTTGTGCTGTTGTTTTTATCTTCTTTAAGAACTCCACGAAAGAAGAAATAAATGAATGCTGGGACAATATTCTGATGTTATGAAAAAAGAAGTATAAAATGAAACAATTCTATTTACTTGGGAAATTTTACTGCAACATAAGGCATCACATATCTTTCACAGTTCTTCAACTGGCTTATTTTTCTTGGATTCATATTCTGTGTCAAGACTGAGAATGCCATTCTAGAACAAGGCTTGGCAAATTTTCAAAGACAGAGCACCGACATGGCCATCACCCCCGTCCTTCAAATATGTGGTGGGTAAATCCAGTGATGGAGGACCAGAAGCCAAACATATACCATTAATCCCTACACGGTTCTGAGATAGGCTCATTCCCAGCAGGGAACAAGGGGTAGATTTCACTAAATAGGCATTGTCATTCATTTGGGAACAGTGAATGAGCCCCTAGTTATATCTGGATATTGGAGATGCAGTGGTGAACAAAATAGACTCAGACCCTGGGATCATGGAATTCTACTTCTAGTGATGGAAATGACATGAAACAAGCAAAAAAAAAAAAAAAGAGTTTCAAAGAGCTGAAAGAAGGCAAAGAACTGTGAAAGACAATATTGAAGTGGTGGGCAGCAGCCAGACTGTGTTTTACCATTATCCTAAGATCTGTGTGAAGCTATTTAAGGACTGTGCTTGCTGGTGTAGAAGGCAGGAAGGTGGCGTGTGTAACGTGACCAGTTATGCATTCTGAAAAGACCTCCGCATGCACTGTGAACAGCATGAGCACCGTGGAAGGAGTCAAGGGTAGATACGGGGAGACCATTTCAGAGCCTATCTAGTAGTTCAGGGAGGGGGGCTTGGTACTTGGTATCTTGGACTATGGGAGAAGTGACGACATTGGGGAAAAGTAACTGGATTCAAGAGATCTCAAGAAGGTAAATACACAGGACATGGTGATGAACTGAACAGGCAGAACTGAGATCTCTTATATCCGCTCTCTAAGACAATTTCCAGGACAGCCTTGAGAGGTTGACCAGCTGACTGTCTTTACAGATACAAAAGCCAAGGCTCAAAAAGGCATAAAGCCAGTAAAAGACGAAACTCAGATTTCCAACCCAACTCTGAGTCAGGAGCCCCTATTTTCTTCCACAGAACATGCTTCACCAGAAGCAGAACATGACCTCATACACTGTCACCCACATACATGTGAACTTCCTCTTGCTTTATCAGTCTTCTTAGTTCTCTGTTCCTAGTTTTTTGCTCACATAACCAACCCTTATTATTATCTTCCTCCTCCAACGGGCAAGATAAAGCCTATGATATCTCATACTGCTACTTTATAAACAAAACAAAACAAAAAAGCACCACGACCAGGATCCGTCTGTTGGCTTTACAAAGGATAATCAGGATTCTTTTTCCCACTGTGCTTTATACAGTTACCTTATTCCTCTTCCTCCCAAGTTGGCTAGACAAAATTCCTTTTCTGTAGCAACTGTCCGCTGGTGTGCTTTTTGTTTGTTTGTTTTTGGTTTCCCACCAGTGAAAACAAATATCGCCTTTACTCGCTGGCCTTAGCCTCTTATGCTTTCTCCCCTGTTCTACTAAAACTATCTCAACAATCTCTTTCAGTTCTTTGGGGTATTTCAAAACCATACACCAAATTAAGACAGCAAGTTATGTCACGCAACTTTTCTCACACACTCTGCTTCTCTCCCTTCTTCTATTACCTGTTCCCACATCTCAAAGATTTACTGATCTCATGCCTTGATCACTAATATCATATGTAATACTTTTCATCTCTTTTAAATTTATGACCTAACCAAATTTAGGATTAAATTAAGGATTAAATAAATAAATACATATAAAGTGCTTATCATAGTGCCTGGCACATAATAAATGCTCATTAAACACTGGTTGTTCTTATCAACATCATTTCTCTCCAACTAGATTCTAAATTTATTATGGCTAGAGATTATGTTTTATATCTCACTGAATCCTCAGAACTTGTCATGTAATACCTCTTTATAGTGCTGAGAGGATATGGAGGGGTTGATGTTAATTTTGTTGGGTGGTTTTTGCATTTCTTTTAAGCTGAACAGTATTTTTCTATAAGGACCTTCAACAGGTAATTTCCTATTTATAAGAACCCTCCCATCCTACTTTGCCCACTTGAGGAAATGTGATATATTGTGATGAGTATGTCTTATTATATGTAAAAATATAAACAGTGAACTTCTTTATATTATTTTAAAAATACATTTATAGCCTAAGTTCATTTCTCCTAACTGTGTATAGTAAGTGTTAGCTAAACAGAGGAAGGATGAATAGGAGTCAGAGACAGCACCCAGAGAGGGACCATTTGTAATACTAAGTAATAAATATCTATGGAGGCAAGAGCCCAGACTTACAGGGAAGACAGGTAGGGTGATCCCAGGGCAGGGGAGAGGATCCTCACCCTGATTAAAGGGTCCAACAGATGAAACAGCCCATTCCTCAGCCCATCACTTCATCTTCACAGTCATAACCAACTGAGCAGATTAAAAATGATCCCAAGTCACCTCCACCTTCATGGACCATTTCAGCCCCCATGGAACCAGCCACTCATCTGCTTATAAGCCCTGTTTCAGCTCTTTACTACTACACAACAGACCATCCCCAAACTCAGTGGCTTTACACAACAGTTTATTATTATCTCTTGTAGTTCTTGAGTTGACTGTACCAGTTTCCCACTTGGATTCTCCTGTGCATTTGCGGTCAGAGGGCAGATGGGGCTGGAGTCATCTCACTTTGAGACTGAAGCTGGCCAACGAAGATGGCTTCATCACTCACACGCCTGGTGCCTCCGATGGCGGGAATAACTACAGGGTGCTCAGGAACCTCTCTCCCCCCGCAGCCTCTCCACATGGCTAGCTCAGATTTCCTTACAAGACGTGGTCTCAGGGTAGTCTGACTTCTCACATGGTGGCAGGCTTCCACCCATAGCAAGCGTTCAAGAGACCCAGGCAGAATCTACAAGTCTTCTCAATGCAGTTCAAAAGTCAAGCAGTGGCACTTTTGCCCTTGTTCCTGTAGCCAGGCCAGATTCAAGGGGCAGGGACAAAACAAGGGCTCAAATTCTAGAGGGTTATGCTTCACTGGGGAGGGAAACCCAAAAGCATCTCAGGCCAGTCCTATGCACGTGTGCACGGGAAAGCAGAGACAAGACAGCCCATCTTTTGCCAACACTGTCTCCTGCCGAGATCAGGTGAGAAAACAAGGAATCAAAAAACACATTTTGTAAAAGCCTCTGTGTTGATTCAGCCTTCAAAATCTTTTGGACAAAACTGTCTATTAAGAAGGAAGAAAGTGGAAATTCACAACCAGAACAAAAGATGTTCTAAGGCCAGGGAAGATATGAAACAATAATGACAGGTAAGAAATTAAAAGAAGCCTTCACCTCACCTGCTTCCCCTGGTCATAGGTAAACAGAATTTGGACAACAGAATGTTCATTTGTTCCTAAATATTTTCTCTGAAAGAAATGTTTAGATGGCAAAGACTGTACAGAAGTGTGTATCTGTTTCCTGAATAATGAAGTAAAACCAAGAAGTAAGCCCAATGATTGATTACTGATGCCCTCCTTTTAAAGAAAGCTTTATTAAACTATTTGTAAAAGAAGTCTCAGAAAAAAGGAAAAAACAGGACCCCTCCTCCTTTCACTCTTCTAGACTCCTCCCCATTTCCCAGAGAAACAAACCAAGAGCCACAGATTTTTATGAGTGTGTCCAAGGGCTCACTCTGAGTCTGGATTCAGACTCTGAGTCGCATTGCTAAGCCAGGTGCTTTCTTTTTCAGCAATAATTTTGCATGCCTTATCTTTCTCTCCCATTTATAAATGGGGTAATTAAAATTGATTAAGCATCTACTGGACATAAAGTAACGGCTTCAGTGCTCTTTGCAAAAATCTCTTCTCGTCTTTTTGCCATAAAGCAGAGACTAGAAATAAACAGTTGTCTCCTCTGGTATTTATTTATGGACCACAAGTAGGTGTTAAAAGGCAGTTAGGAAGGCCACAGTGTGTTTAATGTACACTGCTCATAGGTTTCTTCAGTCTTATCCACACGTGGTCCTTGTGTATCATTTCTGCACAGTGACAGAATGCTTCTGACAACTGTTTAGAACATACAAAGTTGCATCTATTACCTCACATTACCTCTTTCTATCGAGTTGCATCTTTTTTTTTTTTTTTTTTTTGCTGCGCTGGGTGGCTTGTGAGATCTTAATTCCCCAACTAGGGATTGAGCCTGGGCCACGGCAGTGAAAGCACCAAGTCCTAACCACTGGACCTCCAGGGAATTCCCTGTCCAGATGCATCTTCTCCTTTGAGAAATGGCCCCTTTTGGATTTAATGGAACTGTTCCTGCCTTCTCGAACTCAGGCATATGACTCAGGGAAATTGAAGACAATCTTCTATCCCCTAGCCATAAAGAAGCTAGCCTCAGAATCAGGCTGGGAGAATGAGATTTCTTTTCCAGAATCTATATGGATTCTTGGGGAAAGATCTCTCTCATCGGGGCAGCGTAAGCTAGGAGCTCCCAGGGGCATCTCTGCCACATGTGGAACAATCCCGCCAAAGAAAGAAGCCAACACAGAGAAAAGTAGTGTTGAGACCCAGATGGAAAGAGGTAGAGTTCTGTGACATCATTTGAACCTCTGGTTCTAGCCATGTCTAAAGCCATTACACCACCAGACTTTTCAATTACATGACCCAATAAATTCCCCTCCCCCCTACTTTTTTAGCGATTTTAATTTGGGTTTCCGTCATTTGCAGCTATAAAGTCCTGACTAATACACAAGTGCATTAGGTCAAACCAAACTAAAGCATCCCACTTACATAACAGGACAATCAGCAAAGACCTAGAAGGATCCATCATTTTGGCTCTACCACAGGAAAGAGTTTGCCAAAACCCGACAGTCAGCAGAGCTCTTAGAAGCATTTCAGCTACCACGTGGGTAAACTGGTTTGGGCATTAAGGAGTCTCTTTGTCCTGTTTACGCTCCCACTCGATCAGTCAGAGTCCCAGGGTCCTGGGTCCCAAGACCCAACCCATACGGTTTCAATAAATATATTTTAATAATGTGATTACTTACAGAGGGGGAAGCAGGATTAACAAGAGACGGGGTGCCCAGAGACTAGTAACAATTGAGAAAGCTTTACCACCCCTGTGTTACCAGTGCTCAGAGAGAACTGGAGTCCTCTCGGGGCTGTGACCATGGAGGGGTGCATGTGAGAGACACAGCCCCATGGCAGAGAGGAAATAAGGAAGAACCCACCCAACCCCACTCTCTTTTTGCCCTCTGATCTCCTACCAGTGCCTCTTACTGACCAAACCCAGTTGAAAGCCAGCCGGCCACGGAGCCCAAAGATGCAGACATAAAACAGAGAGCAGTGCAGACAAAGAATCTGGATTAGGACAAAACAGAATAACCAGGAAACCTACCCACCTCCTAGTTTGATAATATTGTATAATGCCCTTAAAGCAGCGGTCCCCAACCGTTTTAACACCAGGGACCGGTTTCATTGAAGACAATTTTTCCACCGACCGGGGTTGGGGGTGTGGGGGGTGTGGTCAGGAATGGTTCAGGCAGTAATGCGGGCAATGGGGAGCGGCAGACGAAGCTTCCCTCGCTCACCTGCCGCTCACCTCCTGCTGTGCGGCCTGGTTCCTAACAGGCCTCTGACCGCTCCGGTCTGTGGCTTGGGGGTTGGGGACCCCTGCCTTAAAGAATCATTAGGAAAGGGGTGAAAACACTTTGTGTGTGACCCTTCGTGCCTCTGTACTATAATATTCACTTCCCAAAATTTCCTTCTTTTGTTCATAGGAATCTGCACCCTCTCATCTGAAATGATCTTAAAATTTAGAGTATATCACTCTCTCTTACCATTTCCGCCTAAACCTTTTTGCTCTCTATTTTCTCGCTTGTTCCCTAGATAGCTTTATACACTGAAGATACAGAAAGAAATAGAAAAGGACCGCAGAAGCTCTGAAGGCAGGGTTGGGAATGACAAAGATCTCTAAATGTTTGACGTTCCTCACACTCTCTGAAGAACAAATGCACCCAAGTGTGTGGTCTTTAACGAGATGAATGCACACGCGAGGACGTCTTGCTTTGTTTTTGTGCCTTCTCAACATAAATCTTCAGGCAGACATTTCTCCTTAACACATCCAGTATACGGGAAATTGTTTTTTGGCCATAAAAATGCATTAACAGCTCCAAAGGAGCAATTACACCGTGTATTGTAAATGCCCATTAAGACTAATACACCACACTTATCTAAACCTCAGTGAATTCAGGGCTGTGGTTTCCGCTAGTACAAAGGTGACTCAGATTTGTTCAAGAAATAAGACCCCAGGGGAGAGGGCTTCCCTCTGTTGTGTCAATTACAATGATACAGGTATAAAGCAAGAATCTGATCCCATTTTGTTGCTTTTTAAAGAAGCCCCAGCATCTAGAATGAGGCCGTATGCACAAAGGTGTGTTTATGCCAGTACATTCCCATGGTGAATTTCTGCAAGCCCTCAGAAGCGGTCCCCTCGCATTTGGAAATCATAGTGTCTTATGCAGACAGTGAGTCAATTACTGAGGCTATATGCCTGGTTTTAGAGTAGACTTTATTTATTACCCTTGTTATGGCCGGGATATGGAGGACCCAGCTATAATGTGTGAAATCAGATTCTTCTACTGTTGCATTACAAATCTCATTGGATGCAGTGAATTTGCTTTATTCGGGTCCATTCTGGATTAATAGGAAGGGAAATATGGATTTTTTCATCCATATAAACAATAAGGTCTTGTTAGAGACTTGTTTCTGATGTTTATGGATTTCTCTTTAGTGTATACAGCCTATGGAAAATTGTTTTCAAGCAATAAACAATAATTGTATTTGGGGACATAGAGGTACTAGTGCTGTACTGCATTCCATCTGCTGATAAATTTCTCTGGCCTATTTTTTTTTCTTATGCAGACATAAAAATACAAACAATAAATTTTCCTTCCTCCACTGCAACCTTTTCCTCTTCCACTTTATTTTCCACTACATTTCTCGATTGATATTACCTTTTTAAATTGCTAAATATAAATATTCCACAATGAATGTCTGTAATTAGGTTGTCTGCTCTCCTTCAAGGACTTGTTAGAAAGAGAAAGGGCTTTAATCTAAGGCAAACTAACAGAGCTAGAAGTTAATTAGAAATTAGCCATATATCCTGAGTAAATTATTTATGCTAAGCCATGTGTTACTGTAAAAATAATATACAGTTACACTGACTATTGTAAACATAAAATAATTAACAATAAAAGGGAAGATATTATCCCTTAATAGAATCCTTTTGCCAAGACCAATTTAATTTTCTCTCTCGTAATACTGAATGATAAGCCGGGGTCTCTGCTTTCTATATAAAGCACAAAGGTTTTCTTACAATCTTTCTTCAGTTCTCTTTTCTCTCTCTCTCTCTCTCTCTCTCTCTCTCTCTCTCTCTCTCTCCCCCTCCCCTCCCTCCTTCCATCCCTCCTTTACTTCCTCTTCTGCATTCAGACTTATTCTCTGATTTATATATTCTTTTAATATGTCTTTTCTTCTCTTTCCATTTTTCTCCCTTTTTGTCTTTTCCTCTCTCTCTTTTTCCACTTTTAACCTCTTTTAATTAAAAACTGGGTGAACACCTAAAATCTCACTAAACACGCTTCTCTTTCTTCCCACCCTGCTCTCTGTTCCTTTTTTTCTTTTACTTTCCTCCTTTTTTCTTTTACACTCTTTGGTATGCAGTCTTTTTACAAAAAGCCCTAAGATGCAGACAGAAAATGCAGTGTATTTTAGTTCTCACTGTTCCTTCCTATTCTATTAGCAAGGACATAAAGGTCAAAATGGACCAACCCTGGAATATCCTCTCAACCCAATTAGGGACCTTTGAATTCAACTCAGATGGTTACATATATGTTTGCTTCCTGCATGAACACTTACGTATTGGTGGATTTCACATCATCCCTTTTGGGAATAGGCCATTTGTATTCATACACTTCTGCATGCATAATCACTATTAAATATGATCTAATGAAGTGCCTTTGTGTCTCAAATGCAGTTACCTGAGGACTCTCCTTACAAAACATGCATTGAATTTTCTTCCCATTCATGCTGGCAGCAACAAATATTGTGCAGCTTTCACATGGTTGGTATAGGTGTTGTTAATGTACTCTCCACATCCATTTAAATGCAAATCTTCATGCAAATAATCACTTGGAGGAAGAAAAGAGAATGTGTTTAGCTGAAGACAAAGCTAGAGGGATAATAGGAAGCATGAATAGGGTGTCAGTGGAGGGCTACACAATAAAAGCCTCCTCTGCACATAATGAAAACACATTAACGACAGCTCAGAGGATTTCTCAATAGGTTCTTACAGTATTGTTGTAGGTAAACATGATTCCCAGCAGGTGAAACAAAATGAATGAATTTGGAAGAAATTTACACACGTCTCTAGGGAAAGCAAAAGGTCAAACCGGTTGTACATACCAGGCCCTTGATCAATGCCCAAAATATCAACCATGGACAAATATTTACACTTCCTTCAGAAATCCAAAATTTGGAACCGAACAGTTCATTGTCCAAATGACTCGATTGTTAAATAATGCTGTGGGGCTAATGTTTCAACAGAAAAGTAGGAAATGAGCTGGGACTGAATAAATATCATTATACTTGAGAACAGCAACTCTGAGGCTGAATTTGGCTCTGGGGAGGGCTGGATTGTGATCTTAGGGAAATTTCCAATTTGCACTATTTGCAAAGAAAGCGTTACATCAACAAAGGTTAAGTGCTGGCATTAAGAAAAGCAGAATGGCCTAGAGTTTCCCAGTTATTTCTATTTTAAGTACTTCTCCAAGTTTCCCTTGGATGCAATCAAAGGAGTTGACAAGAAACCAAGGAAGTTACAAAATAACAAGGCCAAAGGGCTGGTAATGGTGTACGGAGGGAAAAAAGTGGTCTGTTCATGTCATATATTTCCAAACGAATGGACCTATTTGTGACACATGTTGTCATTTTTCAAAAAAAAAAACCAACTTCAGTTTTCTTGTAGGTTTCATGATTTGCAATTGCTCTGTGTGAGGGCACCAATAGAGCAATGAAACTTGGAAGACTTAATTTGGGCATATTTTGGAAGGGTTTCAGTAGACTTCAGGCAGTATTATGTGCTCTTTAACTTGGAGTGATTTCACATTTCTTGGAGAGTACAACTGGCTGGAATCATCACTTCTGATTTCCTTGGCCGCATGCAGTCCAGCCATCTCCGCAACCCTCATCACCACATTGCCAAAAGGAAAAAAAGAGGAACAGAAAATTTTTTTTTTTAACTTTTCAAAAACTAACTCTATGAGTTTTATTTTTCCCACAACAAAATGTGTTTTATCATTTACATGAATATTCCTTTTTGACAGCAGTTCTCTCGTTCTTATTATTTTGTTTAGTTAGGTTAGTTAGTTTTGTTCTTTGAAGCATTAGGAATCCTGAGACTATTCCCTACTTCTGTACTCACTCAACCTGAACTGTCTATAGTTGATGCTTTGTGCCCATCAATTTCACACTTAGACTATAATCAGAGTTGAATGATTCTGTAAAAGACTGGGCTCTATGCAAGAATAGCAGGTGGTTAATAATGAAAGGGGGAAAATATAAAAATTTTTTCTAAATATATACAAACAGTTAAGGTGAGGGGAAGGAGAGAAATAGAGACAACCTAGACTTGAAAAGACTCCTAATTTTTCAAGCATTAAATTGTTCACTGCAATAAATAACACATGCTGCAATATATAGACAGAGAGAGAAAGAGAGGTTTCAATTAACTTATATTTAAGCTATTAAATAGATTTAATAATTATTTTACTTATTTATTAAAATATTGTTTAAATTATTAAATATGTTTTTTATTAAATATATATTTGCATATATATACATGTTTTTAACTTATGCAGTATGTTTTCCATAAAGAGCAGGCCGGGATGAAGATATACTAGTCAGGATAAACTGGGTAATGCCATAACAAAAAAGCCCAAAATTCTCCGTGATATAACCCAACAAAAGTTTATTCTTAGTCACAAAATATCCACTGTGGGTCTGGGAGACTTTCCAGGGCAACTGATCTCCATGCAGTGACTTAGTCATTCAGTCTCATGGACAATTCGCTTTGTTATAGCTGCACTATCTGAGGCTATGGCTTCTCTGTTACCTCAGTGGGAGAAAAGAGCTACAACTGCAATGAAACCCTTGGGCTTGGTAGTGGCACACACCATTTCTACTTGTAGCCCATTGGCCCGAGGTAGTCACACGGCAACAAGAGCAGAATGTGACCCTCCCACATGCTCAGAGGGCCTAGAGAACCAGATATGAGTAAGCAGTGGAAGTCTTCAACATGGAAGAATATAGTGGTATTAGATGTAATTGTTCTCCTTAGAAAATCCATAGCTTATAATTAGTACCTTGCCTATCACATTCAAAATTCATTTTATATTATATTTGTGGGCTTGCCTATTTTACTTTCAGTGGCTTATGAGATCTTGAGGTTAGGAAACCCATTTTGCTCGTTTTTATACCCAGTTGACTTTGCATATAGTGGGTGTGCTATAAATATTGATCTAATTAAATTAAGCTACTCCTTCTAAAATAATCATGAAAGTTTCCATGAAATTTCTTGGTCCAGATATCAGGTCATAACCCTTAGAAAACTGTCCAATGCCTGGACACAAAAGTCATGGGTAAGTACAGAATTCAGTGGCTCAGCTGGACTGCATCAGTAAACAGCACTGAGTGTATTTTTTAGTTAAGATATTTCACATTTCTTCCTTTTTTGACAGAAAAAAGAATGACACTTTTTGGAAAGAGATACCATGTAGTGCTATGAAAATAACACTGGACTTGAGTCTAGAAAATTGTGTTTTGTCCTGACTCTGCCCTTAACTTGTATATTCATATCAACTCACTCAGCCTGAGTTTCTTCACATATGGAGTGGTGAATTTGAAGCTCTTAAGTCCTTTCCAGCTCACACATGCTGTACCCTAAGAATTGCACAACTTAAAGGAGTTTTTAGATAATTTTTTCAGAACTTTTCCAGACAGTGTTTGTGAAATAAAGTAATTTTTAGCATCCCCTTACCACTCCTTCCTAAGCCCCTTTTTCATTTTAGTACACTGTCTATTGTGATCCTTGATTATTCAGCATCCCTTCTTCCCCCGTTCGTGTTTAGCTAAAATTTACTGTCCTGAATTCACTCCAAAACTTATTGTTCCTACTTTCCTTTGATGCAGAATGAGCTAAGTTCTAAATAAATAAATTTGACGAAAAACTTGTGATCCTCCAGTACACGGAGACTTAATGATAGCTATTCACTGCATCCTTCAATGGAAGCTAAAGGCACCAGATCTCCTCTCCTACTTAATGGTGATAGCCAGCCTATTGGATACGCAACCCAGAGTCAGCCAATCAGATGCTCCTGTTCAGGGCTTTGAATCTTTGCCTTGTAACTCTAAAGCACAAGAATTGTTTGGATTCATTTACATCAGCAGAAGTGATAGGAGCATCTTCATTAATTGGGAATAGGGGGAGACACTTGTCCTTTCAGTAGCAGAGGTCCTATCCTACGGTACTGGTAGTAGTAACGTTCCGGTCAGGCTGCTTCTGCTAAAACGTGACTGCAGTGTTTCCTGATTCTTGACCCTCTTGGCTTTTGTCCATTTCCTAAGCCTGATCCTTCAAAACCCTCCATGAGCTTTGCAAGAAATTCTTCTGTTTGCTTAAGACCACTGGATACCATTTTTGTTTCTCACAACTAAAAGATTCTTAACTGATTCAGAGTGACCAAGAACAGGGCAAGGACGTTTCCTCCCTCCATTTCCTTCCAACATCCTACTAGAAGTCCTTGCTAATGCAATTAGGAAAGAAAAGGAAATTAAAGGTATACAGACAGATTTGAAAGGAAGAAATAAAACTGTCCTTGTTCACAGATGATATGTCTATGCAGAAAATCCAAAAGAATCAACAACAACAACAATTCTGGAATTAATAAGCAATTATAGTATTATAGCAAGTTTGCAGGATATAAGATTAATCCACAAAAGTCAATTGCTTTCCTTTATACCAGCAATGAACAAGTAAAATTTGAAATTAAAAACACAGTACCATTTATATTAGCACCCCCCCAAATTAAATACTTATGTATAAATGTGACAAAATATCTACAAGATCAATAAGAGGAAAATTATAAAACTCTGATAAAAAAATAAAATAACGAAATAAATAGAGAGAAATTCCATGTTTGTGGATAGGAATAATCAATATTGTCAAGATGTCAGTTCTTCCCATCTTAATCTATAGAGTCAATGAAAGTGTGATCAAAACCCCAGCAAGTTATTTTGTGGATAATAACAAACTGACTCTAAAAATTTATATGGAGAGGAAAAAGACCCAGAATAGCCAACACAATATTGAAGGAAAGCAAAGTTGGAGGACTAAGACTACCCAACTTCAAGACTTACTTACAAGGCTAGCTGATTCAGAAGCTGTGGCTGATAATGAGTTAGTTTGCTACTCTAGTTGTTACTTAACAGAGATAGCCTGGTTTCACCATTAATATGTTAAAGCAATGTGGTGTTTACATAGTGTCAACAAATATATTATCTCGCTTGATCCTCCCATTAACCTCAGAAGGGCACAAGATATAAAAATATAAATATTTCCAACTGAAGGGTGTTGAATTAAGGTACTATGAAAGTAACTGATTTGACCAAGGTCAGCAAAAAATTAAATAACATATAAGGATTCATAACAAGAACTACTCATTCCAAATCCAGGCCTCTTTTACTGTTCCACCTGCCCTCCTTCAAAGGAGTTACATTATCTGCATCAGCTCAACATGGAAGAGACTTTTTCATCAGGAGACGGAAAGGAACACCCCTGAAATCTCCCCCAAAGCATAGTCCCTTGCTTGTATGGACATAAATAACCACAGCCTTATTCAGTTCTAGTTCTGTCACATTGCCACTACTCATTGTCACTGGCTGTCTGGCAGGGTATAAACTAAACCCTCTGAAGAAAAGTAAGTTCATGATAATTGACAGAATCTATGAGATATAACCACAGAAACCAAATGGATATACTGATTTCACCTGCTTAAACAGATGTGAAACTTCTTGTGTAAAACTCTTTTGTATTTCAGCTCATAACTTTTTGACATTGTACCTCTTCCTTGTCCCACTGTTTTGACTTCTCTTATCTCTGTATGCAGTATGAATTCTAGGAGTATAAATTATCTTTTTAACCATTTTTAAAAATTGAAGTGTAGTTAATTTACAATGTTGTGTTATTTTCAGGTGTAGAGCAAAGTGATTCTATCTATCTATCTATCTAAATATATATATATATTCTTTTCAGATTCTTTTCCATTATAGGTTACTACAAGATATTGAATATAGTTCCTTGTGCTATACAGTAGGTCCTTACTGTTTATCTATTTTATATATAATAGTGTGTATATGTTAATCCCAAACTCCTAATTTATCTCCCCCCACCATTTCTTTGGTAACCATAAGGTTTTCTTTTCTTTTTTGTATGTTGTGAGTCTATTTCTCTTTTGTAAATAAGTTCGTTTGTATCATTTTTTAAAATTCCACATGTAAGTGATATCATATGATATTTATCTTTCTCTGACTTATTTCACTTAATATGATAATCTCTAGGTCCATCAATTTTGCTGCAAAAGGGATTATTTCACTCTTTTCTATGGCTGAGCAATATTCCATTGTATGTATGTGTATATAAATATATATCTCACATCTTCTTTATCCATTCATCTGTTGATGGACATTTAGGTTGTTTCTATATCTTGGCTACTGTAAATAGTGCTGCTATGAACATTGGGAATTTTTTTTCAAATTAGAGTTTTCTCCAGATATACGCACATGAGTGGAATTGCTGGATCACATAGTAGCTCTATTTTTAGTTTTTTAAGGAACCTCCATACTGTTCTGCATAGTGGCTGCACCAGTTTACATTCCCACCAACAGTGCAGGAGGGTTCCTTTTTCTAGGAGTAAAAATTTTTCAAAATGCAATCAAAGAGTCTTATCTGTTTTCTAAATTCCCACCTGTCTGAATCTGCTCTGCACACTTCTATTCTAAACACCTGTTTGGAACCTTGTTTCCTAAAAGAATGAATAGACTTGAAAACTCTGATGTCTTGGCAAAGAGAAAACAGAGAAAAATAGTTATATGAACTATGCAACTCTGAGGAACCAGTTCAAAAGCCGGTGTCCCAACTGTAAGCAGTTTGTGAGTGACTGGGAGGGTTGACTGAGCTAGTAAAGGAGTATCAGGATGGCTTAAGGTGACTGCGGTTATCAGATGAGATGAAGGGGGCAGGAGTGGCAACATGACCCCCGTATTACGGGTATATTTCTGTTTCTCTTGATACATAATTGAGCCACTAGAATCTGAAAGCATAGATGCAACTAGGGTGCTTCACTCATTAGAAGGAGAAATCTTCCATACCATCCCTGGGGATTAAAGAGGGCATGACAGTGTGAGGCTTACCTAAGAAGTATATGTAAGAAGGGACTAGCAGTGTGCAACTCTAGTCCTTATTAACGTTCCCTGTGGGCAGGGAACAGCTCCCATGAAACTTCATGAAGGAAACCTAAATGCCTGCCATCCACTGGGTTTTGGGAGCAGTCCCACTTTGCTTTCTATCATGGCTAGTGACAAGTAACTTAAAATGGATATGGATTTAGTGGGTCAAGGAGGTGTAAACATTCACATTCTTTTCTTACAGATAATGTTATAAGAATTAGATTACAAAAAATAAAGGAAAGATAATGACAGCTAGAAAGAGAAAAGGCGTGCAGGCCACATCCCTGGGGCCAGCAGTAAGAATGGAAGAGAGACAGACAGAGAAAGTGTGACCTTTAAGAAGCCTGTAGGGATTCTGCTTTCAAGACTTTCCAAAAAGATTCACTTTATCAGTCAATGTTTTGTGTTGCAGATAACGGAATCCATTAGAGATGATATAAAGAGAACGGAAATTTTTACAGGATAGAAGAGAGCTCACAAAATCATTGTGTGATTTGAAAGAACATGTTATAAACTGAAGTTTCAAGGAACAGCTTCCAGAACTACTCTTGAGAACTGGTATGTTAAAGAATTTATAGTATGGGTCTCTGTTGCAATTAGGAAATGCTGAACCGAGAAGCTGCCTGTGCAGCTGCCAGCCCCAGAATCACACTGCCTCTGTCCACATAGCCCCCACCTCTTGCTCTTTTTCTCCTTCTAAATTTCATGTGAGTGTGTCTACTTGGAGAAGAGAGGTCAGAGGCACACTCAGCTGAAAAGGATCTGTCAGATGCCATTTCCAGCTTTCCAGGCTAGCTTGTCTGGGAGAACATGCTAGAAGGACTAGGTCTCAGTGAGACAATGAGCAGGACCTGCCACACTGACCTCTGTTATTCATGCTCATTAGTCTCTAAACCAAAGGCAAGGCTAGGTGAGTATTTGCTTGTCCTAAAGTAATATGCTTGTTCTTAGGAAATTAACAACACAGATTTCACCTTAAACACATAAATCAAGCTCCCACTAGAACTCCTTTCCTCTTCAGGCAAAGATCATCAGGAAAATTGGCAAGAAAAATTGTCTCTGGAAGAAAACAGGAAGCCTTGCCCAGGAACTTCCCTTCTGAATTTTCTGGAGATGTGGATTGGCACAAAGAGAAGAAGAGAAGAATCCTCAAGTTCGTAGAACAGAAGTTCTGCTACATTTTCAAGGCACAGCCAAAGCCTTGATCCCAGAGGCAAGACTTTAACTAGGTGTTCTAGGAGTTCAGTAACAAAACCACCTGATTGGCAAGATTCCTTCTAAGTCCCTTAAAATGTATGTGGAATATCAAGGATTGCCAATGGAGAAAAGCTTGGTGTCGGGGAGAAATACAACTAGAAAGGCAAGAAGCTGAGCTTGTGTGTTTCATTCCTAATCTAGACTCAGGTATTTGGCTTCTACTCTGTCTGAGGTAGTTTTCAAGATACACAGCCAGCAGACCACTGTATATACACACAGCTAACTGGTTATTGTATTTTGTTCCCCCATCTTGCTTGCTCCAGATTTCCTGTGATTAACAAGACGTAAGTAATAAATTAAGGGCTTTCCCACATGAAGCTTGAAGAGCTGTTTGTTTGCTTACTTATTTTAGTTTCATCATCAAAGACCTTCAGCAAAGACACAAATCCCAGTATTAATTCTCATGAAAATTCATAACAACACTGGATATTGTTATCTCTAAGGGAAGTGGAATATGTGACTCTGAGCATTGCCCTGCCCTTTCAGATACAGTTGACCCTCTGCTAATCATGGCTGTTAGTCATTAAACCAGAGTTATCATCAAGTAATTTGTTTGTTAATTGGAAATCAGAATCCTAAACGAAAGCTGCCTTCATCTTGAAAATCATGAGAATCCGGATATAAATTAAGCCTCCCCTGGAAGCTGCTGTGGGGAACCATGAAATTCAAAATGACATTGCCATCCTAGAAAAATCTTCAGCCTACTTTTTGTTAAGAATGATCAGAAGAGAGCTTATTTCCTATTTGAAAGGGTGAGTTCTCTTGTTCACAGGAAGATTCCAGGAATACAACTGTAGTTTGGAAGTGAGAATCATCTATTGCACGTTGTAATCATCTCTTCCTGGAGGTTGGTGCATCTAAAACTTCAAGGAACTTGAGCAAAAGAGTTGGTATAGGTGGGTCCTCCAAGGGCTGTCAAGGTCCACTTGCATCGTTCCTCCTCATTTAACTTCAGTGTGACTGCTCTATTTAGAAAAGTCACCAGGACTTTGCCGTGGGCTGGGACTGAGGCATATCAGGTCCTGAGAGCTGTATGCCACCACTATTGTACCTTCTGAGGGAGTGCACACCCCTTCCCCATTACAGGAATGCTGGGATGATCCCCTTCTCCCCACCAGGAACTCTTCGAGTTTCACTCCTGCCATGACTCCTTCCACAAAGATAAAACAGCAGCTGACTCCCTCTGCAGGGCTGGCACTGTCCTCTCTGGAACTGGGAATGTCTCTGGCTGCGACCAGCATGGCCGCCCTCTCAGAACCTCTCCCGAGGGTTTTGGCTCTGCATCAGTTTTGCCTTCTTTGTCTTAGCTCTTCAGTTTCTGTGGCTTTCCATGTTGTGGACCACCTGCTCAGACTGTGCAACCCCCTGCATTGCTTTCCCTTTGACATCTACTTCCTCCCAATGCCAACCTGCTGGATTGTTTCCAGAGACCTTTGTTCTAAGCCCTGCTGTCAGGGCTGTCAGTTTATACTCTTACCTTCTCACCTGGTCCCTGGCCCTCCAGTTCTGTTTTGACTGTAAGTTTTCTCCTCTGTTTCCAGCTTAACCCTAAGTATTCTACCTCCACACCAACCCTCCAACCCCTGCCAGGCTGGCACATCCTGGCCTTGGTCTCTCAATGTGAACTAAAATCCCCACCTATGTTCAATATTTCTCTAAGTGGCTTTTCATTTAGCTTTACCTACACATTTTTCACTGACTCAAGGATACGATCATATCTTTAAAAGAGTTCGTACTGAGTACCTGGTGACGAATATAAGTAAAATGAAATAGAGCTATAGCTAGATGCTCACCACAGCCACACATGCTGTTATTTTTTGATAGATAAGATGCATCTCTAAGAACACTTGTGCTTTAAAGATTTAGTGATTCAAGGAAATGATAAGATTTCAAACTACCTTTCCTTGTTTTATACTAGTACCAAAATAGAAAAATCCATTCCGAGGTCCAGGCATGAGACTGCATCCTCCTTTACCTCACCTGCCCTCACCTAAGTGCAAGGAGAGCTGGGAAGTGTAATGTACCTGGGTGGCCATTGTGCAGCTTTCCAGTACTGTGAGAGAAATATAAAAGTGATTGTAGGGCTTCCCTGGTGGCGCAGTGGTTGGGAGTCCGCCTGCTGATGCAGGGGACACCGGTTCGTGTCCCAGTCCGGGAGGATCCCGCATGCCGTGGAGCGGCTGGGCCCGTGAGCCATGGCCGCTGAGCCTGCGCGTCCAGAGCCTGTGCTCTGCAACGGGAGAGGCCGCAGCAGTGAGAGGCCTGCGTACCGCAAAAAAAAAAAAAAAAAAAAAAAAAAAGTGATTGTAGTGGACAGCCAGCAGTCTCCTCCACAACTTTTTAACTATTTGGTACCAAATATATCAGTAATTCTGACTTCTGTGGATGCCTTTCACAGGGTCACAAATTATAAATCTTCTTTTTGTGTAACTGATAGGATTTAAACATTTTTGATACTGGCCCATTTTTTTCTCTCACTGCATTTGCTAATGGAATTTGGAGATGCTACAATACCTCACATTTTCCATTGAAAAATGGCTGTTGCCACCAGTGTAATTTCAGGGTGGCCCACAGGCAGGAAGATTTTTTAAAGCCTTCCATTTCATTTTTACACATAAGAAGGCAACTTACAAAATGGCAACCCAAACTTAATGCAAACAGTGTTGATTACATTCAACATCTAAAGCTCAACTGAGTCTCAGCAAGCTAGACTTCCAAGTTCATCTTCTGCATATAGACTTTAGTCTGTTTTATCTCTGACTCTAAAAATAAAGTCTTCTGAAAGGAAATCTGGAGAATCAGGAAGGCTTTTTTGTCTTTCTATCTCAGACCAGTCCCAGCATTTTATGGCATCCCATGTGCTAACTCAGCCGTCAAGTATTGGAACAAGTTAAGGATTAAGAAATCAGGTTGCTGGCAATCTGTAGCACCATGCAGTATTTACTGCCAGGCAGCTTATATCAAATGTGCCAGGAAAAAAAAGAGCCAGCACATCTATTACAGAAAACAAATCCTGGAAGAGAGATGGGGGTGGGGGGGCGGGGGCGGGGGGGGGAGGAACTGAGGCATTGCCAATATTTTAAATAGCTCCATGTGATACACAGTGCTCCTGTACCAATAGAAAAGGGGTAATCTTGATGTTTTTAAAGCAGCAGCATTCAGAAGTAAACCAGAAATGGAAGAACTGCTGGGGCAAAATGGTCTCATGATCTTTTGGTAAAGACCCAAAGAACCTGTTATAGAAGTTCAGGGAAATGCTTGAAACTAAGCAGGACCCTATGAGGCCTTCTCAGGTACAAAAGCCTTTCGTGTCCCCCATTTCTTGTTTGTAGGTCTTCCCTGAGTTCCAGAGAGTAGATTCAAACAGTTACTAATTAAGGACATGAGGGAATACAGAAACGAAGGAAAAGTAGTCAAGAAATAATAGTGCAGCAATAAAGCAGAGTCCTAGTTTCTCCTCAAGGGACATGTATAACAATCTGATGCATATATTTGAGTTCTTCTACAGGAACCGACGTCCCCACCCAAGTGGAGGATGGTGACTACATGCTGAGCACCAGCACATAGACACCAGACTGGTTGGAACCAGAAGGTTGATGATTGAGATTCCTGAATCACCACCCTCTTACCTCACCACTAACCAATCAGAAGAAAGTCATGCACCCTGCAGCCCTCACTCCCAAATGTGGCCTTTAAAAATGCTTCCTTGAAAACCGTCAGGAGTTTGGGTCTTTTGAGCATGAGCCACCCATTCTCCTTGCTTGGCACCTGCAATAAACACCATACTTTCCTTCACCACAAACTGGTGTCAGTAAACTGGCTTTGCTGTGTGGCAGGCCAGCAAAATGTTAATGCGATCAGTTCATATACGCCCTGAAAAACCATTCTGAGATGAGTCAACTTTGGGAACACGCAGCATTCTTGCCCCCAGAAAGTTTCAGAAGTGACGTTACTAATTCAAGAATATTTTATTTTAAAATGTACTTTCCAGAATATTAGCAATTCACCTGTGACCAAGACAACTATATCACATGACCTGCTCATCTCAAAACTCCCAGAAATTCCCCATGACCTTAGGACAGTGCTGGAGTGGAGGGTAAGCAACGACTGGTACTAGATTTGCTGCTGGCCCAATGGGATAAGAGCTCAGAGACAGATTTCATTTAATTTAGGAAAGCAAATTAGCATGAATTCTCTTACACATGCATGTTTAGAAAGAAGATTCATACCCACTAAGATAGAAACCAAAGAGTAGAATATCATTGGTATCTTTATGAGCTTTGCAAGGGGCAGAATTTGCCACCCTAAAACACGTCTCTTCATTATATTAATTGTTTTAAGCTTTGTTTTTGTTTTCTGAGAAAAAGCAGATGTGGGGAGGGCTCTGAAAGCCAAGTAAGAGTTGCCCTTTTGTAAGAAACATTTACATTGGTAAGGGAAATCTCCACTTATAAGGGTGTCTCCCCTTCTGTACCTGGAGGAAGAGGAGGACCAAATCTCTAAAAACTCTTATCAATAGAGAAGGCAATGACTTAAATCTGTCTCACAATCACCTTTCTTTCCTGGGCTTTTCCTGGTAACCTCCCACAACTGACTTTCTCCACCCTCAACATCCTCTTTTATCTTTAGCTGGGGATGGTATTTACAGTGTAGGCTTCTGCCATTTTGGTGAGTTCCTCAGTTTTCCTGGGTCTCTCCCAAGTATACATGTAACTGAACTTTGATTTTTCTCCTGTTAATCTGTCTCATGTCAATTTAATTTTTAGACTAGGCAGAAGAACCTAGAAGGGTAGAAGAAAATCTCTTCCTCCCTAACAGTACCCTTTGCCTTGCATTTATGTAACACTTTTAGATTTTCAAAATTATCAAAGCAACTTAGCCATGTGGCTATAGGCAAAAGAATTTGCCTCGATACACCAAGTTAGACAACGAAAGAACTATGGCTGGCCTGAGACAGCACACTACCTTCTGAGGTGAACAAAGGCAATTTTTGAAACATACACCCAAACAAGTAGTACCAAGAGAATTGCCAATTCCAGATTAAAATGTATATCTTCTAAGATGTGGTAGATGGTGGCCATCTTTGCGCTTCTTCATCAATGGTTTTCAAAGTGTTCTCTGAGGAGTCCTAGGCATTCCACTGGTTGCCTTGGAGAGGGTGCTGGGGGCTTGGATGGGGACCCAGAGCTTCACTCTCCCTTTCCATCCAGGCTTCAAGTGTCACAGCCCTGCTTTTCTCAGTTGGATTCTGACTAGAGCATGTGGTTCATGTGGTTTTATTTGGAGAAAAGTTCTGGGGCTCAAGCAGGACTATAAACCACTTTTAAAGACTGGTTTTTGTTTGTTTGTTTTGTTTTGTTTTTTAAGTTTCTTCCCAGCCCCCTCATCTGTAGTGGCCCAAAGAATGATATAACAAGTCAATAGGTAAGCAGATAAGTCAGGGAGGTCCCCAGAGAAAGAGAACCAAGCACAGCTTTCTTGAAATATGAGAAACCATTTTGGCCTAAGCCACTTTGTGATCTAAGCCTGGCCACAGTGGTTGCCCTTGAACAGGTCTCAGTAATTAATGATCTCAAGGGAACAAAGAAATGCAGGAACAGAGACAAGGCAGTCAAACAATAGTGTAGTGATAACGCAGGGTCCTAGTTCCTCCTCGAGGGATATACATAATTATATATCGTTGAGTTCTGCAGGCGGGGGGGATGGAATGATCATATTGACCCTCCTGATTTCAATCAACTAAAGCTTGGACTTTGTTGACCTTTGCCCCAATTCTGTGTGAATTCTCCTCTGCTCAAGCCCCTTCATGAACATGCGTGAACACTTAGCTTAAAACTTCCCCACTTTTCCTATTCGGGGAGACACTGCTTTGGGAAAGATCCCCAATGTTCTCCTTACTTTGCTGCAAGTAATAAATCCTTCCTTCTCCTGATACTTGGCTTGGTTGTGTCTACTGGCTTGACACCCATCAAGAGGTGAACCCAGTTTTCGGGTAACAACTAGACAAGCACTTCTGAGTCCGCCAAGTAGGTGTGAGACAGGAGGGAAGGGGGCAGGACACAACATTTAAAAGAATGACGTAGCTGTTGAGGGTATGATATAAACTGGTTAGAACCAACTAGATCCAAGATGACGGAAGGTTTGACTTCCAGTGGACCTGGAGTCTCATTATACGCTCATTGTAAGCCATTAGCTAAATGACACACCTACAGGTGCCATGACACTTCCAAGGCCAACCATAAAAGGCCAAAAAGTTGGGGGGTGGCCCAGTTCCTGGAAATCCCCGCCCCTTCTGCAAAAGAGTTGGAATAATCCTTCCACTCATTAGCCTATGAAATTACCCAGCCCATAAAAGCTAACCACCCCATGTTTGGGGGCTTCTTGCCTTCTGAGATGGCCCACACTCTGTCTGTGGAGTGTGTATCTCCCTAAATAAACCTGCTTTCCCACTTAGTTCTGGGGCAGAGCCCTCTTGCCTGCCCACGTGTATCCTTCACAAGCTTCCTATAGTAATAAAACGACTTCTTGCCTATCACTTTGCCTCTTGCTGAATTCCTTCTGTGCTGAGACATAAAGAACCTGAGCCTCAGTAAGTCCTGACACCAGGCAAGTGATTTTAATTACTAGACAGTGGGTTCCAGCCGGTGCATTCAAGTCCCAACCTGAGTTTTGGCTGGGTCCGAGTTCCAATATGAGGCCTGTGGTTTCATGTGTGTGCACACCGAAAGGCATTGACACTTTCAGCTAAACTCAGTTCATTTCTACTTGCCTGTAGATTTCCGTTCTAGTTTCATACCCAAATGTCAAACAGTAATAAGGATTTCATCTAAAATGAAATATTGTTTGTTTGAAAATCTACAAGGTGCTTTGACAGCAGGAGAGTGGATCGTATAACAATTTAGTGAGAATCGAATGTGTTACAGACATTTATCTCTCACGGGTACAAAAGCTTGGAAAAGAGGAGAATCCCATCTGCCTGTCGAACAGAGATTAAAGGGGAAAGATTTAAATGCTGGTTTTCATCATTATTTAATAAGCAAAAACAAGCCATTGGAAGCATCTAAGGTACTTTCTATATTACGCAGAGGTTACATACGCTCTGTTTTAGCCACACTGCACTCTGCTTTCAATATGTCAAGAAACAAATCTGCTAATAAAATACAATCACCTTCATGAAATCTAGTATTTGTTTATTTTTGCCAATACTGTCAGGCTCTTCTGCGAGGTTTCATCCGACCATAAGGGGAGAAAAGAGGTTGTACAAGTTTGGTTTACAGAAGCCTGAGCTTTCTGATGATCTCGAAATAAAAAAGTACAAAGTGAAAAGAGTAAGCTGTTTAGACTCTAGCACCAGCTGAGCCTGAAAGGTGTGCTGGAGAGTGGCAGTCCCTCCCGGACACATCGTCCTGGGTACCATGAGAAGACGCCGTGGCCAGCCTGCAGAATGCCTCAGAACCCTCTCAGATGGCACGACTCCTTCCTCATCCATCCTGCGACCTGAGAGACGGCTCCATCAACCCACACATTTTGTTAGCAGACAGGGCAGGGGGTCCCCGGAGAAAGAGACCCGGGCATAGCTTTTTTGACACGGGAGAAACCATTTTGGCCTAAGCCGTTTTTTGGGTTTTTTTTTGTTTTTTTTCTTGGTGTGGACCATTTTTAAAGTCTTTATTGAATTTGTTGCAATACTGCTACTGTTTTATATTTTGGTGTTTTGGCCGCAAGGCATGTGGGATCTTAGCTCCCCGACCAGGGATCAAATCCACAACCCCTGCATTGGAAAGCGAAGTCTTAACCACTGGACCACCAGGGAAGTCCCCCTAAGCCGTTTTTGATCCAAGCCTGGCCACGATGCCTGCCCTTGAACAGGTCTCGGTCATCAATGATCGTAAGGGAAATAAGGGAAGGCAGGAACAAAGGAAAAGTACTCACGAAACAATAGTTCAGCGATAAGAGTCCTAGTTCCTCCTCAAAGGATATAGTAATCTGATACACATGTTTGAGTTCTACAGGAACTAACGCCTCCACCCAGGTGGAGGATGGAATGATGTTGTTGACCCTTGTGACTTCAATCAACTAAAGCTTGGACTCTGTCCACTGTTGCCCCAATTCTATGCGGAATCCTCCTCTGCTCCAGCCCCTTCATGAATGTCCATGTACCCTTAACTGAAAACTTCCCAATTTTGCTGTTAAGGGAGATGCTGCTTTGGGAAAGATCCCCAGTGTTCTCCTTACTTGCTACAATAAGTAATAATTCCTCCCTCTCCCGATCTTTGGCTTGGTTGTATCTTTTGGCTCAACATAAGAGGTGAACCTATTTACGGGTAACAATTTCTCAAGCTACAAAACTCAGCATGCCTCATCCTCCTGTTCTCTCGCAGCATCTCCATCCCATTAGTCACCATGGCCTTTCCATTCTCCTGCCTAAATATCTTTCCAATTATTATACCCCACTCTACCTCACGCCGCCCCCAGGGCCGCCATGCTCATTGAGGTTTTTGTCATGTGTTAAACAGGCCATTTGGGACTTCTCCTAATTAGTCTTCCTACTCATCTCCCATCCTTTCAACGCACAGTCCACGTTTACCACACTATGATCTTTCTAAATCACATATCTGATCAGGCCTCTGCTTACCGTCTTTACCTGGCTTCCCATTGCCTCCGGAATAAAGTGCAAAGTCCTTAATACTGCATACAAAGTACTCTGACCCTTGCCTACCTTCCTAATCTTCTGCCCTAGAACTGCCGCATGTATGTTCCCTCTCGCCAGCTTGCCTCTCCCTCTGATTATGCCTCACTTTTCACTCCCATGGGCACGCTCACTCTTGCCTCTTAGGAGAAAAGACCTTCTCTGCTTCGTCCACCTGGCAGAATTTTACTCATTCTCCAAGATTCACTTCAAATGTCACCTCCCCTAAGAAATCCCTTCACATCCTCATATGTGTCTCTTTTTGAAGCCTTGTCTCAATACACTTGAATTGTTCATTAGTATGTCTGTCTCCCCACTCCAGGACAGGAACCATGATGCCATCGATACAGCCTGCATAGTACAGTGGCTGGCATAAAACAATGACCCCCAAAATGTTGACATATCAATAGCTTAAATGTCTACAGAAATTGTCACTACACCAGGAGCCAAGGGTCCAGCCTCCTAATCTCACTGTTGCAACATTCAACTCAACCTCACTGAGGCTCAAAATCTTTAAGAACAAAATTATGGGAATGAGTGGTCAGATAGGCTCTGAGTTTCTTTCCACCTTCAACATAAAATTCTTCAATGCTATGAACATTTCTTTCTTCAAGAATGACTCCTAAAGTTATAAACACCAGTCTAATACCACCTGTGGCCTCTCTTTTCCTTAAACGTCAAGCTACCTAGGCCATTCCGTGCTAATGAATACGGAATCCTTCCAAAAAAGTAATGTATGAATGAATGGAATATTTTTTATATCTTTCACTTTGGTTAATAAATATAAATCTTGGCATTGCTCCGCTATTTCTAAAGCCTTTTCCCCCCATCAAAGTAGATTAATTTAATGGGGGAGAAGATGTTGTTAATTACACACATTCATACATACTCCCAGGAACAGAGCAGAAATCACATAGAATAAGTCCAAAGAATTCTTATTTTGACAAAAGGAGAGAATTCATTTTAAAAGACTCCAAAGTTAATGACACCTTCTTAATTTTACATTTCCCATTTTACTGATGTAAGAAAAACCTCATTGATATCACGTTTTTAATGCTTAATCCTGCATAATAGGTGACATGGTGAAGCTAAAAGGGATGCTAGGTAGTAGCCACTTTCAAAGTCGAACAGCTAAGGGGAGAGCAGTGTCACAGCAGAGAAATTAACATTAATTAGCCAGGTCTGGAGGAAATATCTCGAAGCATAATGGAAAAATACGCATACGTGCGTCAAACTTCTTTTGATGTGCACCCACACTTTTCCGACTGGTTGTTTCTGCCACAAATAAGGAGAGTTCGACAGTAATGTAGTTGTAGCGGCACTTGACACAATTTTTTTCCCCCAGGAAGACCAATTAGTAATTGCAGCCTTGAAAAGAATCATTTGTAACTTTCTGTCAAGGGAAATACTGCCAAACATAGCAGAGAGGGAAAAGAACAGGTAACGTTTATTTGCCTCTGCTGCAACAGCCTTCCTTTTCTCGGAAGAAGATGCTGGCCTTCCTCACACCACGGCCCTGAAACCTTGGTTTGATGTTCCTCTCTTCGGTACATAATCCTGAGTGTGCTGACAGCCAGCACCGTTGCTGCTCATCTATTCTGGGCGCCAGCAGCCACTGGAAAACTGTCTATTACTGATGTGTTAATTGGCACCCTTTTTAGTTGCAAAAGAAATAAATGTCACCTCATGCTGGCTTATAGCAAAAGGGGACGTGGTGGGTCAAAGCCATCAGGGACCTCCTGTTCATCTCTCAAGTCTGCTTCCCTCTGCATCACCCAGTAGGATCTCCCATGTCGTAACACACATGCCCACCTAGAGCATCAGGGTTACAGGCTCTCAGCTAAACCGCCCACCTACCACATAGATCGCTTTCATATTAAGTCCAGGACAAGGTCCCAGACACATCCGTTACTGTTCTACCTTAGATCACTCAGCCCTCACAAACTCGTCACTGGAGCCAGCGAGGTTCAGTGCTCCGGCTGACAGGCTGTGGTCGCTCCTGGAGCCCAGGGGTAATGAGAATGAAGAGGGTAATTCCCCAGCAAAAAAATGGGGTGTATGGCCAGAAGAAGGAAAGGAAAGCTGAGAAAGCAAGAACAACAAATATTTCCTATAAAATGGAGTCACGTTTTCCACCCATAAGATACGTACCTGTTTTCTACACAATTAAAAGGGAAAAGAACAAAAAATAGAAGCAAAGGTAGGGAGCACGCTGTTTTTCTCAACAAATCCAGTCTCCTGGGCTCATAGCTCAACCTCTCTCACCGTTTCAGCATAGCGCCTTTCCTCCTACGGCCCCCACAAACCTCCAAGGAAGATGGAAAAAGGCTTACCTTCCACCTGTCATATCCACCTGTATGGCCCACAGGCACTTCAACCTGAACTTGTCCAAAGCTGACCCCATTGTGTTTCCTCTTGAACCTGTTGCTTCCCCCCAGAGTCTATTACAAGAGGTGCGACCGCCATCGCCCTCCTCTTGGTGACCTCAAAGTCACCAACCCCACCTTCTCCTGCTCTCTCACCATCCTCACCTTCATGCCACCCCACAGTGATCACCAAGCCCTGTCAATTCTCCCTCCTAGATGTGACGCTTGTCAAAGGTGTCCCCTCGGCTCTAACTCTAGTCTCACCATCAGGGGCCTCATCGTCCGACGTGGAGTCCCGTGGTGATTCGAAGTGGCTTCTCTGGGCCTGGGCTCGCTTCCCTCCAGAGCAGGTGCTGGAAGGATCGCCCCTCAAATCTGACCTCTTCACTTCCCACTCTAGAGCCTGCACAAGGTTCTCCCTCCCCCTCCCCTGTGGTTGGTCAATGAAATCTTACAGGGAAGCCCAAAGTACCTGTTTCTTAGGGCTGTTGTAAGAAATTACCACAAACTTGGTGGCGTGAAACAACAGAAATCCTCACAGTTCTGGAAGCCAGAATCCTAAATCAAGGTGTTGGTAGGGTTGGTTCCTTGTGGAGGCTCTGAGCGAGGATTCTTCCCTGCCTCTTGTCCAGCCTCTGGACGCTCCAGCAAGCCTTGATGTTCCGCTGTGTAGATGTGTCACTGTGACAGCTCTGTCTTCTCTCCTGTGCTTTCCCTCAGGGTCTGTATGTCTCACACCTCCCTTTCCTTTTTCTTCTAAGGGCAGTAGTCATTGGACTTAGGGCCCAGTTAATCCAAGATGATGCCCTCTCTAGATCCTTAACTTAATTACCTCCGCAAGGACCCTCTTTCCAAAGTTCACATTCACAGGTAGCAGGGGTTAGGATTTAGACAGATGTTTGGGGGAACACAATTCAACCCACTATATCCAATGTATGCAATAATGCTTACAAGAGAAAAGCCAAGCCTTTGTAAGTCATGATTCCATGATTTGCATAACCTGGGCCCCATCGCCCTTGAGTCAAGCTCCCCACCCCCCATCCCCCAATGCCCTATCCCCGCCACCCAACTCCAAGCGCATCGGTGGCCTTTGCTGCCTTCCTTCTCACTGGTGCCCATGCCCTCTCTGTGGTCCAGGCATCAGTTGTCCCCAAGGCTCCGTCTTGCCCCCATGTCACGGCCAGAGCTGGTGCCTCTACCTGGGATGCTCTTCCTCCCCTGCTCCTGTATCCCCTGACTATGAACAGAATAAAATTAAGTCACTAAGGCTGAGGTCCCAGTGACAGTTACAAGCAAAATTTCACACCACCGCTTTCTTTGGCTCTTGCAATGTTTGAGAAAAAAGTTTAACCAACTGCCAACTTTTAAAAATCAGGTGATGGATATAAAAATCCACATTCCCAGCTTCCCGTTGGCAGTGCAGCCTGCTTTCTGGCATTGTGGCCTGAGACTGGAGGTGAGTGGTAGCAGCGCCTGCCCACCCCAGGCCTGCATGGTCTCCTATTCACCCCCAGGCTGCCGCACTCACCTCCATTACCGCCCCTGAGATCACTCCCCGCCTAAAGCCTCAGAGCCCAAACTGAGTTGCATTTTCCCAGGGAAACTTCCCCTCTCAACCTCCCATTAATCCACCCGGGCCCAGCCACCTGCCCTGAGGAGGGGCCCGTCTCACACATGTACCCACTGCCTTGTCAGCTCAGGTTATGACAAAATACCTTAGACCGGCTGGCTTAAACACAGAAATTTATTTCTCACAGTTCTGGAGACTGAGAAGTCCAAGATCAAGGTGCCAGCTTATTTAGTTGCTGACAAGGGCCCTCTTCCTGGCTTACAGACAGCTGCCTTCTTGTTGTGTCCTTGCATGGCAGAGACAAGTGCGTGGCTGTCTTTTCTTTTTCTTATAAGGACATCAAGCCCAGGACTCACCCTCATGATCTCATCTAAACCTAATTACCTCCCAAAGGCCCCACCTCCAAACACCATCACATTGGGGGATAGGCCTTCAACATATGAATGGGGGGAGCACATTCAGTCCATCTCTCACACACACACACACACACACGCACATGCACACACGCACACACGCACACACGCACATGTGCACAAACTCCCTCACTAGCCTGACTCGCCGTTGTTTTCTCTCTACCTCTTTCTTTCACAATGTATCATACAGCCTATAAATATTATACAATTAATCTATAAGCCACAGTATCAAGGCCAAAGCAGGGCACCATTATCCAGGTCCAAATGCCCGCTTACCCTGTAAACCCTATGCTTACTCATCGTTATGCTTACTTCTCCATTTCAAGGCTGTTAGGGTTAGGGTCATTCATTTTAACCTAGTATTACTAGTATTAAAACGGCATTGATGTTGGAAAAAATGGCAGGATTTGTCCAATGCCACACATCCCAAGAAATGATTCTTTTTTTTTTTTTTTTTCCAAGAAATGATTCTTTATGGATACGATTGATGTTCAGGGACCCGCTGACCCAGGCATAGGTCATGTGACACATCTGCAGCATTTTATGTCCATATGACTTAAACTGTCAACTAACTGTAGACTTGAGAGTTTAAAGTAAAAAACTATATCAGAATGAGAACTGATAACACAGCTGGCCAAGCCCAGATTTCCCTTTAGGATAATTCACGGAAGCTTCCTTACACTGAGGTGATTAAAGTGCAGGCTCTGAATGTGGAAGCTTGGCAATGCTACTTCATTGCCCTTGGCCTTCATTTCTTCATCATTAAAATGGGGGTGGTTCCAGTACCTCCCTATCAGATTGTTGCGAGGGTCAAATAAGTTAATATGTGTGATGTAATTGGGACAAAGCCTGGCACCAAATAATATTAGCTATTTTTATTTCTAGTGGAGGAAACAGAGTCCTAAAGACAGGACTTCAAAACTCAGATGTTTATAGAGACCATTCAAAGGTCTGGAGAAAGCACACACCTCATCTCAGGGGCAGCTGTTACTAAGTTTCAGAGACAATGAGCGTCCCATGTGGTCTAATCTTCCAGTGATTCAAGAGAATCCAAATGCAGGTTTTTACATGAAATGTCTGATTTTTCATGTTGCTAATTAATTTAACTTCCAAATCATTGCATGACTCAATCAGAAGACAGCAGTGGAACATCAGTGTATGTGTTCTATCCAGAGCAGAAAGGGACATGGCCTCTTGCTAATGCGTCCCTGCATTAATTTTACCCATCAGTGTATCACAGGCCCCTCCCTGCAACTCCTCATTTACTGCTTCTGTATTGACTTAATCCATCTCACCATCCACCCGTTCCTCACGTTGTCCCTAAATTACTGAAAAAAGATTGAAACCAGCAGCCAGCCACCCGGGCAAATTTTAATTGAAAGGGTAAATTGCTGCAATTACTCCTCTGCCTTGCAAACCTGCTCTCTCGGAAGCACAAGAGGACTCCAGACCCTCTGCAAGATTTTCAGCAAAGCACACTGCTGAACCCCACCCTGAAGGAAGCCCACCACCAACCCCTAGCACTGCCAGATCTGTCCTCTGCTTAAAAACACCCAAGGCTAGATTTCACACGACAAAATGCTAAAACGCCACCATGGAACAATTTGTTTTTTTCCCAGCTTTCTCGCTTGCCCTCACGTGCAATATGTCAAGTTTCTAAGAACACCATTTCTTTTTCCAGAATTAAGCCTCACACATTCGTAGAACCACTTAAACTTCCTGTCTCCACCAGAGTGGTCCCCATAGCTAAGCAGACAAGAGGGAATTGTTGGGAGGCCATCTCATGCTCAGATTCCACGTCAGCAAAGTGCCTAAAGATCAGGAAGTTAAGTTATTTAACTGGAGACGACAGTTCCTCTTTAAAACAGTGGAGCCCCGAAAATAACTCCAACCTCATCCTTTTATTACTTTACTGTTGGGCTTCTCTTTTTTAAATGACCGCATTGTGCTTTTTGCACCTCTATCGCACTTTATTATACCCTGAGGGTATCATTTAAGTGTATTTTTATTCTCATTTTAGGGCATATGGTTTGCAGTTTTGCAAGGATTGAAACAAGTTGGAGTTGTAGTAAAGTAATTTGAGAGAGGCCAGTCTTTGAAGCTTGTACTTTTAAGGGCTTGAATTAGGAAAAAAAAAATTGTTTTACTTACTTACTGTGGTTAAAAGGACCATTACATTTGCTTGTAAATCAGTCATAATTTGAGAAAGGATGGTTTCTTTAGAGCCTCAGAAAATGGCCCACTTGCCACCAGTATATTTTCCATTTTGGCTCAGCAATAAAAAGTATTCACTAAATGAAAGACATTGGATTTTGTTTGGATTTCTTTTTTGAACTTTTTTATATACAACACTTCTGTTCCATTAGGATAATCCTATTTGACTTGCTTCTCTCAGTCAAAGAAAAGGAAAAAGCTATTATAACAGAGCCGGGAACAAAGGATTTCCCACCCCTGGTCGGGCTTTTGATCCTCACATGGTCATAACAGGCCTCTGGCAGTAGCAGATAACTTCCGGCTTCAAAGGAGGGGAAGCAGGCCTAAAATGAATGCACCTCCCAGTGATGTCATGAGGTTTGTGGCCAGCAGATTGTTCTCCTGACCCTGTGTACAATCACTTTCTGCCCTCAAGTAATGGATACAATTACCACTGTTTTACCTACAGAGAAACACCCACTATTAATTTATGGCCACTGAATTCACCTGCCTGCGTTGAATACAGTCATCTGTTGAACTCCATCATCTCTCACTACACTTGTGTTAAGATAATCAAAGAATGGGAAGCACTGAATCCCTTTCATTCTTTGTAAAAACACCAGAGCAGAAACCAACAATTTTACAAACAACTCACCATAGCAAGATCTTTATAAATGAGTCTTTCTGCTAATATAGCAATTGCTTTACATAGAAAAAATAAATTTGATGTTGTCCTAGATCTACGTAAATAAGAAAGAAACACTCATAATTTTGGAAAATATCTAGCTCAGAAACTCCATCAACTTTCAATTAACCTTAGAAGCACCATTACTGCTGCCAGACTAGCTCAAGAACTCTCCAGGACCCATTAAATCTTTACACCAGACTTTTTCCATGTTTATTAATCTCTTCATTCCCTCCCTCCCATACCCCTGTTCTCTCCTCTGCTTCCTCCTCTTCCTTTTCATCCTTCTCCATCTGCCTCAATGCAGTAGTGATGGTGGGCAGAAGTCATGACCACCACTGTGGTACCAACAGGAATTAAGAGCTAATCTGGTCGATGCCGTCCCTGATATTTTTGCACAGATTGAAGTCAGTGAATAAAAGATTCGACAGAAAGCTCAGATTTTGGCACAGAAAGAACTGCCCATAGATGAAGATGAAGAAATGAAAGACCTTTTAGATTTTGCAGATGTACCATATGAGAAACACAAAAATGGTGATTTGATGAAAGGCCAGTTTGGACAGGGTCAGATGGTGACAACGATTGCAGCAGAGCCCCAGCACTGTCTGCTTCGTATACTAGCCTGTTCCTGACTCTGAACACCGCTATTTTCTTTGTCATGTTGCCAATGCAACTGACTTATTTCCAGAGGGCCCAGAGCCTACATGGTCAAAGATGTCTTTATGCAGTCCTTCTAATAGATAGCTGTATTTTATCATGGTTGTACTCTTCTTGTTCCCAATCACAGTGTTAGCACTGAAGCTATAAATTGCTTGATCGTTTTGTGGTCACAAGTCTGTGCAAAAAATAAAAAATCATTGCCCTCGCTTGTTATTGGATTTTTTCTCAGATTCTTTTAACAAATTAAGGGGAAGGTACTTTCACACAAGAAAGCAGGGACATGGAGAAATCAGTATGGGTAAAGGCAAAGAATTTATCAAAGGAATAAGAGCAGCTTGGTTGTCACATGGTGTTTCTGGAAGTGGCCTGGCTGAATTTGCAGTCCATATAATACTACTCTCAAAAGAACAAAAGGTCTGGTTTTAAGTAATATTTCTTCTTAAGAGAAAAAGACTTAGAATTGGATTTTACTAATATTAATTTAAAACTATTAGCAATCTCCAGATACTATTTTATGAAAGGCTAAAGCACACAATTCTAAGAAATACAGAAAAAAATTTTAATGGTGTAGTCATGTTGAAAGTGAATGTTAATAAGTCCTGGTATGGTGGTGTCACCTTCCTTACAGAGTAATTCATGAGTTAAGTGAATAACAACATCTGTACATTGGGTTACTATTCAGATAACATAGTAAAATGATGGCAGAAGATTATTAAAAATTTTGAGATATATTTCCAGAGGAAAACATATATCTATGAATGAATATTTCCTTGATGATGTTGGTTTCAGCATACACATAATTGACTAATTTTACATACCCATTGGTTATTCAATAAATAAGACAATTACAGGTAACTTAATTTTCTATTTCCCTTCTATGGAAAACTGTTATAGACCCAATGACTAACTTCAAAATAAATATATACTGAACATTGATTTCAGTACCAAAGAAAATGGGGAAGCTAAAATTTGGATATGATTCTTACTTTTTTAAATAGAAAGCTTTCTTCAATTTATTTTGTTAAATAAACATCATAATTGTGATTTAAAAAAAAAAAAAGAGCTAATCTGGGAAGTGAGACAGACAGAGGCTGGCTTCACCAACCATGGAAAAAGCAGACTCCGCTTTCCCACATCATCCACGCTCTTCTTTCTGTCTGCTTTCTATCCACTTTCCCCCCACATGTGTCTTTGAAGCCCTCTTTCCAAACCTTTGCTCCTACCATTCTCTCTTTAGAGAACTCCTTCCGTGAGTCTATTTATACAAATCTACTCTTTACTTAAAAATACAGCTCAATTCCTTCTCTTGTTCCAAGCATTCAGTGACCAAAAGAGCAGGTCATGAACTTTCCTACTTTGAATTTATGTAGCACTCACCGGGCAGGGTAAGTATTTTCATTCATTCAACAGAGTGCACTTGAGTGCCTACTCTATCTGTAACACAATGCTAAACCCTGCACTGCAGGATAATTTTTTAAATGAATAAAATTTACTCTAGCAAGGAAGAAAAGATAACACGACACAAATGTCTGTATGACAATGTAAAGTGTGATGAGTGTCATGAAAGGTATATAAACTAATTTTATAATTCAAAAGAAGGAGACAGATGACTTCTCTCTGGAGAAACTGCTTCAAAGATGTACTTGTTATGCCGGCCTGGGAAGAATGCCAATCTCTGTCTCATTAGTATTTGTGGTCCTGGAGTCTTCCCTCCTGCCTTTTACCACTTGTCGCCTTGCCTTGTTTACTTACATTTTCAGATGCTCTGCTTCGTTACTCCAACTAGATTATGAGCTCAAAATGGACTGAAATCTGCCAAACAGTTTATGCAGCTCCCTCTCGGCCTCATGCATAGTAGTTATGCAGTAAATATTTGTTTACTTTCCCCAAAAATTCTTACCACTTTCCAGGTTCAGTGCTGCATGCAGGGTAGTTACAAAAAATGAATATAATCATAAAATCCAGTCCCCACCTAAGCAAAGTGCACAGTCTAACCCTTGAGATATTTCCACAATATGATGTAGGGCACACCAACCTAGAGGCATCCTGAGAGCCTAAAGGATAGCAGCCAACTCTGTACAGAGGAACCTGACCAGAGATTGTTCCACTAAGAAGGTAAAGAATCAGCTGAGCGTCACAGGTGAGTGGAGGTTGACCAAATGGCTAAGGAGACAAGAGGTATTTCTGATGCAAGAAGAACATGAGCAAAGACTTGAGAACCAAAGAAACAGGAAATAGAAGGTGGGTTGGGAGAAGTCTTTATCTGCCACACTAATATCTTACCCTGATAGACACAAACAACGCAGAATTAATTCAACCACTATTCTTATTTTTTATGCTAAACACTGTATTTGTAAAATTGTGTTGCAAATTATAAAGCAAAACAATTCCTGTTCTCAGGTTGTAGTTTTCCCTTGCTTTCAATCTGGTAGGATCTCTTGAATCTGCATTCTCCTTAAATAAACAACTCAGGCAATTAAGTCATCCTAGGATCACTACTTCTCCAGATTGTTAAGGAGGAATTAATTTCAACCCACAGGTAATTTCTCATCAGATACAATGTGATCCCTTCCTAAAGAAGCATTCCAAGCAAAATTCCTTCAGAGCAATCAGGTAAGTTAGCATTGGTATTTGCCTAGAGCAGGCAGTCCTGGGGATTACACAAGAAATTGTGGGTAAGTCGAGAATCCTTTTTCGTAAAAGATTTAGCAAATGGCCAATTCCATGTGGTCTTTGAGATTTACCAGGACTTGCAGCAGGAAGCAAGCAACTCCAGCAAATTTGGTCTGAGCAGCTGTCTCCAGAGTTGAGCTGCACTCTCCCTATCTTCTGGCTGCACTCTCCCTATCTTCTACCCCACTCCTGTGCTCCCTTGAAAATGAAAAGTAACTTTCTCATCCCCAATACTTCTGGGGATTCCTGACCTAGGAATTATAAAAATTTATGGTGCTGGATAAGTAGGCCTTTCATTTAAAATCCCCCATCTCTGTTTTGATAAATGCGTTATTCCTGAGATAAATGTTCCATATTCTGAACGTGTTTGCATGGATCTGAACTTATTTTCCCCCCACAGTCTATAGGACGAGACACATTTAAAATGTCAGTAGGCTAGGTTTCAGAAGATGAAGGGGACTTGGTTCTAAAGGTTACTAAGTCTGCTGATAGGACAATTCCAAAGATACCTCCTCAACAGAGGTTTCTATGTTTTTATTGGGTGGAAATTAGACATCCGAAAGCATTTAATTGACAAATTGGGAGACTAAAAAAAAATGTGAATTTCATGCTCAGCTAAGAAGCATACAAAACAAATTATGTGGAAGTTCAGCGAAAGCGAAGAATGGAAATTAATCCCAAGAGACTCTCTAAGGGACTTGAGGGCATACTGGTGACACTGAAAAGTGGAAAATAACTGCCTTATGGGGCAGGACTGGTTGCTCCAGTGACTATGTGGGGTCAGAGGCTCATATCATAGATTTCTATCTGTAATTTTCCCAATAGTCCTGCTCTCCAAGGTCCTACATAGAAAAGGGATGTTTGTCTGGGGTAGTAATGACCATGTTCTCATAAATTCTAAAACAATACCATTTGATTCTACCCTTCACGGTAGGGACTACCTATTCCTTAGTTATGGAAATTGCCCTTCTCTCCTTTCTCAGTTTTTGCACCAGGATTGGAACTCTAAGGTAGAATCAGTTGACACCCTTCAGGCTATAATTTCTAGCAAATTCGAACTCCTACCTATGGCATATCTCTTCCAAGGCAATCAGTGTATCATTGAGACCTACAAAAGTTCTCACTACTCCTCACTTCTGTCCTTCCCTGAGCAGCCCCTCCAGTCTCCCTACTCTACTTCCAAACCCTCTTACACATCACACCAACTTGAGTCTGCCCCTTTCAGGGCTGTACATGGCGTAACTTCCTTCCCCGTGCAGCTCTCCTTCCCCATTACACCTTCCTTCCCCCATTACACTTCTCCAAGGCATGAACTCACATCAACGGTCACTGAGCAAATATGTTTTGCCACCAGCTGTGCAGGGAAAGTGCCAAGTAGGAATCAATATAACCCAGGATCTACTTGAAGACGAGTAAGACCAACATTTCCATCCTTTGAGAGAGTAAAGGCACTGGGAAAGGGGCTGATGGAGAGAGGTTGAACCAATCTGGGATTCAGGAGGATGTTTTTGTGGATTTCCAGTCTTGAACTTATAGCTCTTTCAAAGTCAGAGAAAAAATTAAAATAAGACAATCTTTATTTATTCCACCCATGAAAGAGGAAAAAGTGGAACCAGCTTTGCCAATATAGCAAGTTCAGCCAGTAGACTGGGTTCTCCATGGCTTTGATCTCAAAGAAACTGTACAGCTATGGTGTTGGCAGCTGTGTCACACTTAGGGCTGGAGAGCAGCCCCTGGGCTGTCCTCATAGGAATGACCTAGGATCCCACATTGGAGACAACATGACAGCCCAAAGGTTGTTTTAACTGGAGTTTTCTCCTGGGAACTGAATTACTGAAGCATAACGAAGAAACTCCTCACCTCTCATGAGGTGAAACTCCTCACCTCTCTCCTCACACCATATTCGGGTGATTTGTTGGAAAAGGAACAGCCAATGGCTTCTCTTTAGGGTCCTTTGTCCCCACGCCCTGTGAATCTAGGTGCGAGGCTCCATCCAGGAAAAGGAGCTAAAGACTAAGGTAGTAACTGATCATATCTCTTCAACTCTCCCCTCCTCCTGTGCCTCATGACTCAGTCAATGCCACTACCAACATCTCTGTGGTCTAATCCAGAAAACTCAAGTCATCCTTAACCCCTCTGTCTCTATCATTATCATCTCCCATTCAATCTATCACAAAATCCTATCAAATTCACCTCCTAAATATCTCTTGACTCTGTCCACTTCTCTGTTTACCCATGTTTCCCCCCACCCCAGCTTAGCCCACCATCATCTCCAGTCTGTTCTCTGCAAGCTTAGAGGGATACATTTTGAAATGTCAAACTCCCCCAGATTAAAACCCATCAATGCCTTCTCATTGATTGCCCTTAGGATAAACTCCTAAGTCAGTCCAGCAAGGTCTTCATGGTCTAGCTCTTACCAGTCTTTCCAACCTCATCTCCTTATCTTTTGGACCTCATCCTTGCCCAGCTCAGCTTCCCCCACTCCCCTCCCGCCCCCCGCACATACACGGAGACACATATATACGTGATTCAGCCTTACTGAATATGCAGGTCTCTCAATGGGCCATACTCTTTCCCTTTATCTCACTGTTCCCTATCCCTAGAATACTCTTCCTCCTACTTATTCTTCAGTACATACTTTACAAGTCAGTGTCTCTGGGAAGCTTTCGCTAAGCAACCTAGTTTTGGGAGTGTCGTCAACACCCAATGTTTCCTTCCTTCAACCTGCTTATTTATTTACCTACATGCAGACTCACTCCTGATAGACGTGGGGTTGGGACACGATTACAAATGGAAACCCCTGGACTATGGTTTCCTTTCTCCTTTCCTCCCATTCCCAGTTCTATCATGACTGAGAGGAGCCATACATGCATTTAGCCACTGTAGCTCATACACCCAAGCTCTACTCACGAGCCCTCTCTGAACCTATTGCCCCCAGCCAATCCATGGGCCTGGCAGAGCCTACAGGGTCAATGTTATCTGCTCCAGAGAGGTGGATCTGGAAAGAGGCCAATCCATGATGAGGAAGCTGCTGGAACTGTTTAGGCAGGAATTCCCATCTTGGACACCTGGAGAAGGGGTGGAGGCAGTGTGCTTTAGGTGGAAGCTATCCCATTGGCCCCAGGACTCCTTGTTCATGACTAGAGCAGGGCTCCATATAACACAAAGCCTGCTGCAGGGGCCAGATCACCTGGATCATGGAGGTGCTGCCTGTCTGCCTCCCTCAACATGAACTTAAGCTCCAAAAGAAGATGCCTCATGCTAGCCTGATCACCGCATGTATTAAACAGTCCTTGCCACAGCATGTTGTAGCTGTTCAATAAATAAAGACTAAATACATAATACATGTTACAGAGTTTTAGGAGAAAAGGCAGGGATTACATGAGGGTTAATAAAGTATGTTAAGTTCAATAAATATTTACTGATCCCTTATGGATGAGGCACTGTGGGCAACTCAAAGATGAACCAGTTGTGGCCCTTACACTTCATCGGTTACAATCTGATAGATGCAATGATACGTATCTATAACTATAGTGCCAGCCAGTTGGATGTATAAGCTCAGGGTGAAATATGATTATGGACACTCATTTCTTAAAAGAAAATATTTAAGACAAAATGCTGATCAATAGAGAGTTAATGTATCTTCATAGTTATCAAAGAATGTTGGTTCAAAGTTTCATTGTGATGGTTGATTGAACCACAAATAAGACATTTGTCTTATTTTAGATACATTTCATTCTAGTAACACCTCCTATTTCTTTACATCTTTACCTGGAGAGTAACTGTAGAATGTGAGTGACCTTTCTTCTTTGTCCTTTGTCCTCAGCAGAAGAACCTCCTTAAATAATCCTACCTTCCTGGGCTATGTGATGTCCTGAGCTATTACAGACTGGGCTCTTCCCAGGGAGAGAGTCAGTACTGATGATGCATTTTGTTCTGACACAATGCTTATTACTATTCCTTGTACAAAACATTTAATTGACTCAAATTGCAGGACAGAAAAGAAGTGTATTTGCTAGTGACTATTTACAAAAGCAGCAATACATATACTAGATGATCAAAATTGCCCTTCTCAAAAACTGGAAGATTTTATCGTTACCTATTTTTGTTATTTTTCAAAACCTCTTTGGAAAATATGAACCCTGGCCTTGAGGTCCTCTCTAGCTTATTCCATTTGATTGCAATTGTTCATCTTCATGAGGAACTTCACCTGTAATTGAATGTATTCAAGAGAAAGCTTGGTGGGTGATTTAACACAACACGCAGTTGCTTTCATGTTTCAAATCCGAGATTCTATCCTGTTGATTTTGTTCATTTCCAAGTTTTTGTCTTTGGTTTGGCTCTTGAATAAATTGTTAGACTTGGATCCCTCCTAAATAGAAGTTCAATAGCCAAGGTATTATTTGATCAATATCTTAGGGCTTTAATGGTCTCCATTTATCTTCCTCCATTACAGTATTACAGGTTACATCTTAACAAATTTCAAAGGCCTCCCAAGTAACTTAGATATACTATAACTTATCATATTACCTGAAATAGAGGGCTCACTCACTGAGGCTGAAACTTTGTTTGCTCTACAGAAACTCAAAGAAAGTATATTAGGCTCTTTCAGGATACACAAAAGAGACATGTGCTCAGGTTACTTCCAAAAGGTCATGGGATTCGTTGCACATGTTAATTAACCAGAGTTCTTTTTATCCTTTCTTCATTATGGTCCAGGCTCTCAACCTCACTCCCCTGCTTCATCCTCCATTCAAACAGCTAGGCCCACGGCATCCACTGCCTCCTGAGAGTGTCGCTGCAGCAAAGTGCAAAGAAAAAGGAGGCCTATGACTGGGTTGGATCTCAAGATTCTAGGATCCTAAAGCTAGAAGACTAGACAGGACTCAAAACACATAAAAAGCAAGAGGAATGAGAGCTACCACCCTTCCCCCATGTAGGCACCAAGATATTCTTGGGCTTCCCAAGGCTTGGGGAGAGAGGGGTGATGAGGAGAGAACAAAAAGGAGGGGACATGAGCAGGCCTGCAGTGAGGAGGGGCTTGGAGTGACCATCAGGCAGGAGTGACATCATTGTCCCTGGGCTGCCTGGCCTCTTCTCCTTGAATATGCCCTCTGTTACCAGCAGGGATTGCATGAGAGTTACTGCAGCCTCTGGCAACCTGTCAGCCTCTGCAGACTGTCCAGTCCCCACCTTGAGCGATGCACCTCCCTGCTCCAAAGAGCTGTCCTGCTTCTCTTTCCCACTGCTCCGGCAAAGGCCTTGCCAGGACACCAGACAGCACATCCTCGGTGACCCTCTGGGAGAACCAGAGCCCCAGATTTTTCAGTCCCAATAACCTAATCCAAGTTTCAATGACGCTGAACACCCATGAACCCTCAAAGAAGGACGGGAACCTGGATTCCCTGTGAAGAGCGGGGTGTATGGAGAAAAAGTTCCTGCACCAGTTAAGTGGATGCAACTGGTCTCAAGCTTGCCCACCTCCCACCCCCTCCCCACCCTCAGCCCTGAGCCAGGAAGTGGTAAAACACACCATTAAATAAGGATTCACCAGAAAGTGAGGCATTCAGGAAATCATCCTAATTCAGCCCAGTCAAGTCTCACAGAGACCAGAGTACCATTCAAGACAATGTAGCAAGCATCTTGTCCACTCAGCAGCTGACTTCTGCTGTTCCCCACTCCAGTGCTCCATGTTGGGTGGGGGGATGATGCAGCTGTCCTCCCTATAGCTGGGTCTCTGGTTCACCTACTCCTGATGTCACCAACTAATTTTGAGTGTTTGGAGTTCAAGCTACTGGAATGACAGGACTAATTGGTCACCTCATGTGGAGGGGCTGGGCTGAGCCCTCAGGCCACATCCCTCTGGGGCCACAGGACAGCCTATGAGTTGGTTGTCATTGAGTAGGGTACCAATCACTGGCCAGATCCAGTGATGCCAAACACAGAAGAGAGACGGTGGGTATGGCCGGTATTCCGAGACCTCACAAAAAGGGGCAGGGTAACTGGCAGGGGCTTTACGTGCCAGGCCAAGAAAGGACATGGAGATTGAAAAGCTATCCTCATTTTTAGTTTCTGGGAACCAAAGCCCAGGGGGAAAGCCATCTGACTGATGTTGCACAACTCATGAGTGGCTAAGTTGGAACAAGGATCTCATTCTCCTCATATTGTAGGCGTCGAGATACAGAATATGAAATATATGTAGAGATGTTCATAATTTTAATGGCTATCCTTTGGTGCGAATAACTGAATATGGAGTTTTTAAAATAAAAAATAAATAAATAAATTGAAGGGACACAAATGAATTCATCTACGAAACAGACTCACAGACATAGAGAACAGACGTGTGGTTGCCAAGGGGGAGGGGGGATTGGGAGTTTGGGATTAGCAGATGCAAACCATTATATATAGGATGGATAAACAACAAGGTCCTACTGTACAGCACAGGGAACTATATTCAATATCCTGTGACAAACCATAATGGAAAAGAGTATGAAAAAGAATATATATGTATAACTGAATCGCTTTGCTATACAGCAGAAATTAACACAACGTTGTAAATCAACTATACTTCAACAAAATTTTTTACAAATAAATAAATTGAGGGACATGAACACCACTTTCCAAACTGCCAAAATTCCCAAATCTTTTTTTCTGAGGTATCCAGATGGAAACGTAGCAGCAATGACCGCAGCAGACACAACACTCAAGAGAGATTACTTTTATCTCAGATGCAACAGAGAGCATGTTGAGGAACAAAGGCTAACTCTCCTGGATTGAAAGGTTCCTAAATCATCTAAAACACAGTCAGCAGCATCTCTCTCCCACAGGATATGAACAAGAATATAGAGGCCACCAAAATCACTAACGTAGGTGCCCAGTGCATTTGTGACACCAGGGGCGGAATACTAGAGACCTTTCCTTTGCCAAGCACCTCTCACTACAGCATCTCCTATGCAGTGCTGTCGTGAGTTGCCTTTTCTGTGCTGGTGAAACATTTGGTTACATACAGGCCCAAGGATATGAATTAGAACTATTTAAGATGTTTTACAGGCATTTCTGTGGTAACTTCATGTACGCATACCCCAAAACCTTGCATTCTGCAAAATTGCATGTGAAAAGCAACAGGACTTTGGGGGAAAATAATGTCAGGGAAATTGAGACAAAAGTTATGGAACTTTGTTATTAAAGCCCCAGCAAAAAGCATAACAACTCTCATAGATAAACTGACACAGTTTAACTTAAATTTAACTTAAAGTTAACTGACACAGTTAGCTTTCCAATGGCATTGTGACACCACAATCAGTTGGTCATTTGTAGTCTTCAACCTGAGGCCCCAGCTTCACCCTTTCAGATATAAGTCCTTGAAAGCATGTGCTGCTAATAAAGATCAGTTTTGTCAAAATTGAAAATCACAACTTTTGTTTTAATACAGGAGGAAATATCTTTGGGGCCTCTTTATCTATACTTTTGGCTTCCTTCAGCTAGCTTAACACGTTGAAAACTATAGCCATTCTTGAAGCCACTAAACAGCCATAACTAGTGCTAACCGAGGTCAGTTCTACAGGATATTTAGCTTTTTTTCTTGACGTCTTCGTAGACAGCCAAATCTTTCACTTTAATTGTGAGGAAACTTGCTTCCAATGACTTCGAAACATTAATGTGCCTGGGAAAATCCTGTGCAAATCAACATGACTTGTGCATTATACTGACACCATTCCCTATTTACCAACTGTGTTTCAGCCAATTTACATTAAATAAACATGCACTGCAAAAGAAGAGGCTATAGTGCTTTAATCATTCTATTTTAGGACAGAGGAAGCTATTAGAACAGCACCATTTTCACCAACATGTTGGCATTTCTGTTATCAGTTGGAAAGAGAACCACAAAGTGTAGATAATAAGCAATAGCTGAAAGCACATGTAAGAAAGTCCAAGTTAGCCCTGGCTTTCTCGGAACTGAGTTTGGTATTACTGAGATGAATAGTTCAGCTGAAGCACATGACCAATGAAGGTGTCAAAAATAAAGGAAGAGAGTAGAATGGAATCATCCTTTAGTGCTTTCTATTAGGGGATGCATTAGGTTTCTCAAATGAAAACCAGAGCTGAAATCCTCCAAAGCTAGCCATCAGAGATGCAAGTAAAATTCAGACAAAGTAATAAACACACCTAGATCTTTCATCTCATTCAAAGAAATAAAGCACACAAGGAGGAGAGGGTGGAAGGAGATGGGATCATCTGAGCTCTAACAGGCATATGAACACTGATAGGGAAATCGGGACTTTCAGAAGGAATAACGTTCTCACCATGAGTTCAAACTTATTTAATGTTGTGTCCTTTTTCCTTGTAAAACACCCTGCTCCTGTAACCCCATGGTACACAACCGACTACAGGGATCACTGCCCTAGCACGACCCACCAAACACACTTAGATCAGCACCATGTGCAGAGCACGGCCTCAGGTGCTATCTCAGCACCAAGGAGAGTTCCAAGTCAATTGCAAGATTTGGCCATTCTTCCTAGGCTTTTCCTTTTGTGCAATTGAGGGAAATCTGGTCCAGCGGACTCGTTCATCCAGTTTTTGGTATATGTGTGCTCCAGAGGCGTCCAATTTCACACTCCAATAACTATTTCATTCCTCTCCCAGATGAGACAGGCCCAGTCCCACCTCATTTTATCAGAACCCTGTTCCAGAATTTGTTCCAGATCCAGGCTAGGGGATAAATATGTGAGAATTAAATTTAAGGAACAATGAAAGTATGAACGTCTATCTGAAAGTGAGAGTGATAATGACCCACTAAGCCCTACACGTGACTATATATGTCTGTGTGTGTAGTCACTCCTCCACTCATGAAAGCCATTCTATGGGGATAAAACCATTCTCCTTTGTCCAACAATTTTGAAATGGAGCTATTATTAAATATGCACCAGGTGAATTTTTTTCTCAGTTGAGAACATGAGCAATTGAAATTAAAACACAAGTACACTCACATTTGCCTTCCATCTTACGTGTATCTGTTCCTATTTATTCTCCATGAGACTTGGTTGCCCCCCAACAAAAAAAAACTTAAAATAAGGGCATAAGAGAAAATGAGCTATGATTTACGTTGCCTTTTTTTCTTCTTTTATTTCAAAAGAATGATTTGGAACAAGGAATACTTTCGTGAGGTAAAACAGATGATCCTCTAAGAGGACTGCACAATATGTGAGTATTATTGATTTTTCTTCCTAAGTCATTTCAGTGATACTATCTTGAGCTGAGTGACCATTGATAGTAAATGATTTCCAGCCAGACACTCAATCGTCAGACCTGTGTCTCTCAAAAGTTTAGCACTTTTGGTGAGAATACATACATGGATTTTGAAGTACTGGGAGTATGTAATAGAAAATATAAACTTCAGAGGATTTTTACTTATGATAATAAGCCCTATAACTGGAATTAAAAAGGAGAGAAGGAAAGGAAGCCAGAATTCCTGCTAGGTCTTTTTTTTTCCCCAATGTTTTTATTCAAGTCTTGAGAAATTACATTCACTAGATCTATTGCTTCCTAAGCCTTAAAGCCAAAACACAGCAATATTAAATCACCCAGGATGCAGATTTCTGATATCAAAGGACACATAATAAGACAAAATTTCAATGTCTTAAATAGTAGAGCTAATACCTTAAAAGGTCAGTGATGTCATGATGCATGGACAATAGGGTCCAAGAAATTCTTTTGAATTCTATAAAATGCCAAGGTTTAACCACAAAATTCAAGTTTCAACACGGCTCTTAGGGTCCCAGTAGCAACAAACAACAACCTCAAGATTCAATTCATAACAATTCATAATTTCTCAACAAAACATAGTCATTCACATTTCCCTCTCTCTCTCTCTCTTTCTCTGTCACCCCCTCCCTCTGTCCATCCCCATGTCCTTTGTTACCTCCATCCTCAGGGCCAAGATGATTCTGCATAGGCTTGTGTTAAGTCCTTGGAAAATCAGCAAACCACTGGGCTACATTGTATCTAATGAAAAAGGACAAATACCCAAGTGAGATAAAAACGTGGATACTTTAATAATACAACATAAGGTTCTCATAGATTCTCCCAAGATTTTCTGTGAAAAGAGTAGTACTTACATACTTAATCAGTGCAGCAGAAGTTTAATTGGGGGGGGCACAGACTCAACAGGATGTACTTCCAATGTTATTCTCCCTGAAAAACCCACAGGGCTAAGCTTTGTGTCGCCTGCATAAATAGTATTCCCACAGGTTCACAGGCTCATGAATCTGGCCAGCCAGGGGCCAGGTTTTATCTTTGTTTACTGAAAGGCAAGTCTGCTCACCAAGTAGATATTCATTAGATGTGCCAGTTCCAAACAACTCGTCATCTGATATCCAGCTGATCAATTTAAATTACCACTAACTTCACTGTAATTGCTTCTCTAATTATAATGATGCTGAAAGACTTTGAGAATTGTCTCGGTTTCTTTAGTACATGCCATAGCTTTAGCCTCCCAAGTCCCAGTTGTGAAAATCTGCCCTCCCCCCCACACCCCCCTGCCAAAAGGGGCCTTTGGGGGGAAACAAAAAAGGGAAATTAGACAACAAAGAAATGGGATGAATTTTCTAAACCCAAGGGTTTGTTTTATTTGGGAAGACCATTTCACTCTCATCTGAAACACAGAAGAACCAAAATCAGGTTGGCCAATTTATTGTAAAATGGAGGTGGTTTGGGGACTGACAAAGATGCTTGATGCGAATGATGGACCACAGGAGAGATGATCAGAGACGCAATCAACAGATTACCTCCTGTTCCCATTTGTGCTAACTGTCATATAATAGCTTGTTTAAGTCTTCTCACCAGGCTGGGTTCCCACCTTTGAACTGTCATCTCCTAGTTTTAATTATAAACAATAAATTTTCTTTCAAATTCTCACACTATTCTTTGCCTCCATCCTCTGAAAATGGAGTTCACATCACCCTGACATCAAGCAGAAAGTAAACCAGTAAGAGGGAGAGAAGCCAGGGCAGACCTTGGAAGTCACCTCTGATCTGTACTTCAACAAATGAAAACAGGTAGGAGGACCTAGAAAACCTGGCCTCGATAGATAGCAGGCAGTTCATCAGCCCCCGGCGGCCAGGTTCACTGTGACCTAGCTTTACCTCCACCCTCATCTTCTCCCATACGAAGGCCTCTGGGGAAAGGCAGTCGTGGCCATTTAAACAGTTAGTTTCCCAGAGTTTGTGCCAGACATTTCTTTTTAATTGCCTATGGGCCTCAAGAAATAAATGTTACACCACCGAGGTCCTTCAACTTCTTCTAATATGAATCAAGATCGGATCTCTCCGTCCACTGGGTATCATTCCCATTTATTCCTTTGTATATCACTCAGGGCCATAAATCCCTCTAGCAGCCGCTCCTTCTCAGAGGAGATGTGAGGAAATGATAATGTTTTATGTGAGTAATTAATCCGGTGGCAGATGTGGACTTTCCAAAACTACTACCATTAGCACTTTGACAGGCTTTCCGAACACATATTCTAGTACTGGTTACTAGATTTTAATATGTTAATACGATGTTACTCATAAGCAAGAAACATTCAGGCCTTAAGTTTTATAGAAGTGCTATTATTCTCAAAGGCTTTTCAGAGAGGACTAGTGATGAGGTTTTTATATTCTTAACGCTGCTGTTGAATAAACAGTGTCCAATTAACATAGCAGCTGGAAGGACACCAGTCCTCAGTTCTAGTTCTCCCTATAGTATTCAACATTTGTAAAGTGAAGCAAATAATTCAGAGTGAAATTTACGGCGATTTGGGGAAGAGAAAACAGGAGTTCAGTGGTGGAACATTTTCCTAGCAATGTGGCTCTGGGTCTTGGAAATTACAAACATGACAGATAGAGTTACAAAAGAAAATGAAAACAATATACTGGCTTCATTTAATAATTTTAAAAGATTTCGTAAACACGCAAGGCTAGTGTGTGCGCCATACTGGCGATGCCTGCTGGCTGCTGTGTAGTTTTGTTCCTGGGTGAGCTTGTGTTCTTACATTAGCTATTTATCCAATGGTGACACAGTCTGCAGCCTGAGGTTTGCTTTATTATTTTTCCCTAGCTTAGGTAAGGTAATAATCACAGTACCTAGATAGTCACAGTACTTTCTGCCTACCTTTCTTCTTGTCACATTTTCTCCTTAAATATGTTTTAGTACAATAATAAACTGCTATCCATGGTAAACATGCTTCATCATAATTTAGCCTCATGCTGAATGTGTAAAATGGCCACTGTCATTGACAGGCAGCCTGTAAAACTAACAGCAACTACCGGTGTTGCTGCAGGAACTAACTCAAGGTCAAACCCTCAGGCTTGGAAAGGACAAAACGCTGTCTCTTGGAGAAATTTCTCACTGTTTCATGTTTAACTCGATCAAAGAAAAGGACTCCCATCACAATATAGACTTTGTAACAAAAAGGGTTTGTTTGTTTTTGTTTTTTTTTTAGTTTAGGGACAGGAATTTATTATAGTTCACTTTTACTGGTATAAAAAGCAATCTAATTGTGTAAAAGTCAACTGTTATTTGCTCTTTTTTTAATTAATTTTTATTGGAGTATAGTTGATTTACAATGTTGTGTTAATTTCTGCTGTACAGCAAAAAAGTTATTTTTAAAAAGCACACATATTTTGGGACTTCCCTCGTGGCGCAGTGGTTAAGAATCCGCCTGTCAATGCAGCGGACATGGCTTTGAGCACTGGTCCGGGAAGATCCCACATGCCATGGAGCAACTCAGCCCGTGCGCCACAACTACTGAGGCTGCGCTCTAGAGCCTGCAAGCCACAACTACTGAGCCTATGTGCCACAACTACAGAAGCCTGCATGCCTAGAGTCCATGCTCTGCAACAAGAGAAGCCACCACAATGAGAATCCCACACACCACAACGAAGGATAGCCCCTGCTCACTGCAACTAGTGAAAGTCCACGAGCAGCAACCAAGATCCAATGCAGCCAAAAATAAATAAATTAAAAAACACCCACACACATTCTTGAAAAATGAGGAAAGGTGGTCTTTGAATGGTAGCCTAAATGACTATACTATCCTTCAGCTAGAGTTATTTTGTCACATGAAGAGAAAGACCAAAGAAGTTCCATATGTTCAAGCATGTATGAAGCTATGTAATAAACAAAGTGAGCAGTTAGGTAACAGGTTGATGGTACAAAGAGAAAAGAAAGTCACTTTGTACTAGAGCTGGTTGTGTCTGAATGCGGAAAAAAATAAGGGGCAACATAAGATGGATACAGAAGGTGATGAACATTTGTGAAAAGGGAACACTGAGGAAAGAGTTGTGCATGACCAGGATTTTCTAAGATGGATTTTGTTGGAAGTGGGTTAGGGAAAGCCTGGATTTGGTTTCTCCCTCCAAAGTTTTCTTGGAATGCTGCTTTTGATAACAGCTTGTGAGTTCCTTTGCCTGTGTCTGTGATCTGTATTTTTGTTTGAAATCTCTTTACTTTGGTTCAGTGAGTAAGTGTTGTTTGGCCAATTCTAACAGTTCTTTTGATCTCCAGCTAACTTTGAGCTGCTTTGGAAGGCCCTTGAGCCATCTCAGAGAGAAATGTTTGATTCGTATGTTAAATTACATGGAATTCCTAAAAATCTAGTATGTCCTGGTAACATTTTATCAGTCATAATTCTAGTTTTTTGGGGTTTTCTTTGCGGTACGCAGCCCTCTCACTGTTGTGGCCTCTCCCGTTGCAGAGCACAGGCTCCAGACGCGCAGGCTCAGCGGCCATGGCTCATGGGCCCAGCCGCTCCGCGGCATGTGGGATCTTCCCGGACCGGGGCATGAACCCACGTCCCCTGCATCGGCAGGCGGACTCTCAACCACTGTGCCACCAGGGAAGGCCCCTAATTCTAGTTATTTTTAAATGTTGTATGTAACAGCAATAATGGTTTCTTTTGTCATTTACATTGTGATCCAATGTTTAACCATGACCTTTTAAGTCTTTATGTGATTTATAGATAGTTACTGTTGTGCTCTAACACTTTGCAAAATGCTCCATCTTCAAGAAGATCTATGTGAAGGACCTTCTGGCAAGCACAGGTCTCTGATAAATTTCATATCATAATGCCAAACTGGGCCGCGAGGCATGTGGGATCTTAGCTCCCGGCCCAGGGATCAAACCGGCACCCTCTGCGTTGGAAGGCGAAGTCTTAACCACTGGACCGCCAGGGAAGTCCCCTCATTCCTGTTGTTGAACTTGAATTTCTGAGCTATATCAGACTCGGGATGCCACTAGCCATTCTCAAAACAATGTCTGCTGGTAGCTGCAACCGTACGTTTTCAAGGACTCCTCTCTTAAGTATTAAATTTCAAACAATGACGTTAGATCAGATACTAATAGAAAGATGAGACATATGTGTAGTGGTCAATAGCTCCTGTTATGGATACGTCAATACTACATCAGAAGTTAAAACCTACTTAGGTAGAATTAGACAACTGGCTACGAAGTCTCTCTGAAGTGCCAGTTCCAGGCCAGGTTTCAGACTTATTCTCCTTAATTCCTAAGGGAATGAGATCTATTTTTACTATTAAATTTTCAGTTGTTACCCCTCCTAAAAAAAACAAAAAAACACACACACTTTTTTTTTTTTTTGCCATACGCGGGCCTCTCACTGTTGTGGCGTCTCCCGCTGTGGAGCACAGGCTCCGGACGCGCAGGCCCAGTGGCCACGGCTCACGGGCCCAGCCGCTCCGCGGCATGTGGGATCCTCCCACACCGGGGCACAAACCCGTGTCCCCTGCATCGGCAGGCGGACTCTCAACCACTGCGCCGCCAGGGAAGCCCCACACACATATTTTAATCAAACAACTTGGGCAACCATATGCCCACGGGTTGAGACAAAATGCCAAAAATGGAGGAGGTGGGAGCACCAAGGAGCAAAATGAATGAATTTCAGCCTGTTCAGCCGTGCAGTCTTCATGTTAGGCCAGCATCGGCAAACAAGAATTTCATTGGAAACTCCTCTTTAGCTCCATGTACCACACCAAGGAGAGGGTTCTGTGTCTGTTTTGTTTGGGCACCTATGTTACATTCCATGAATAAAATGATCTTTCAGAGACAGAGTGCGGGCCCACCGTTTAGCTAGACTGCACAGCAATGCTTCAGGCACGGTACAAATAAAAGTCCTAATATCCCCCAGGGAAACAGCTAAGAGATAGTGTTATTCAGGGGACAGTATTCCTTTCGGCAGTCACCTGGAAGACCCTGCTTCCTCTCACCTCTGTTTCTTTTGTCTTTTGGTCCAAAGAAAGGGCACTACCATTTGATGAATGTCTGTGAGTAGGTACTATGTCCTGAGCATGCTCCATTCTTATTTAATCCTCAGAACATCCTTCTGAGACAGGAATCATTTTCTCATTTCAGATGAGCCCCAACAAGCATAATTAAATTGTTCCTGGCCCAGAGATTCAAATCCAGTTTTGTCTGGCTCCAAACTCTGCTTTCATTACTTCTTCTCATCTTCCCATAATCCCTGGAAATTATTCTTGAGACTCTAGTATGATCAAATTATCCCACCCTTGGAGAAAGTCAGATTTTAGCTAGCAATTTAGAAGCTTATATTATCAAAGGACAGTTTCACCTTGCAGAATATTTGCTAAAGATTCCATTTAAATGGAAAGCTTCATTGGTATCATCACAATTTCAAAACTACCGCCAACTTAAATTTTTGAATTTTCTCACTCCTGTTTTCAACAATTCTCCTCTTGAACAAGTGAGATGTCACAGTAATGAGATAATAAGTTGCCTTCCCTATAAACAGGTATAAATCTTCTGACCAAATTCACCAGTCTTAGTGACTTAACTACAAGTGTATCTCAAGACTGAACTATTGCTACATGTTGTGAACCTAAAAGGAAATATTATGCCTGACTAATGGTGAATTAGAATTACATTAGACCCTCTACACAGTTAAGTCGTGCCTTTAAAAACTCTTTCCATTTCACTGGTCTCAACATAGGTACTGCAGGCTTACGTAAGACCTGAAATCCTCTTCCTTTATCGGTCTACAAAAGGCAGCAGGCATCACATCACTGTTTTTCAATTGTCATTGCCTTCAGAAAATGTACAGTCATGATCCCAAGAGGATGTTTTAAATTTTTTCAATTATTCTCTCCCTGGCAAACTCACATTTCATAACACGCTGCTTCCTTAATTCAGCAAAAGATGATTTTGCACCCGCAGCATGCTAAGCAATGTGCCAGGCATACAGTGATGAACAAGCTGATCAGATGCTTTACTTGCTCTTATAGAGCTTACATTCTAGATAAGGGGATCAGCAAATTTTTTTCTATAAAGGGCAAGATACTAAATACTTTAGGCTTTGTGGATCCTATAGTCTCCACTGCAACTATTCAGTTTTGCCACTGCATTAAATCACAGCCACAGACAATAGATAAGTTAACCAGCAAGGCTGTGTTCCAATAAAATGTTATTTACAAAAACAGGTAGTGGGCCAGACCTGGCCTGCTGGCCATAGTTTACTGATCCCTGTTCTATAAGATGCCATGTTGTTCCCACTTTTGCTTTTTATAATATGTGTTGTTCAAGTAAACATAATATTATTTTTAAACTTTTAATTTTGGTAAAATTATAGATTCACATGAAATTGTAAGAAATAACACAAAGGGGTGGGAGGTAGGGCAAACAGGTGAAGACAGTCAAAGGGTACAAACATCCAGTTATAAGAAGAATAAATCCTGGGGATGTAACGTACAGCATGGTGACTACAGTTAAAGTTGCTCAGAGAGTGAATCTTAAAAGTTTTCTCTCTCTCTCTCTCTCTCACACACACACATACACACACACACAAATTGTATGTATGAACTATGTGAGATGATGGATAACTAACCTTATTGTGGTAATCATTTAGCAATATACAGCTATATCAAACCATCACATTGTACCCCTTAAACTTACACAGTGTTATGTTAACAGATGAACTGAGGTATATTAAACTTTAAATTTATTTGATCAAACCGTGATTCAAATTGGGCAGCAACAAACTGGAAGTGGTTGGGAGTACTCCACAGATAGGAGCTGGGGAGAGACTTTTATAGAGAAGAGGTGGAAGCAAAGTAAGGAAATTATCTGATTGGCTACAGCTTACTTGGTTGCCTTATTTGGGAAAGCCAAAATGGCTGTTTGTGATTGGTTGTCTTTAGGTTTTGATTTCTTCATCTTGAGGCATTATGGGCTTAGGTTTTGCTTTGCTTACGCAGACTACTAAGATATTAGAGCCACCTCAGTCTAATGGCCTCCTTGTTTAATCAGTTTAACAGCTACATGTCAATTATATCTCAGTAAAGCTGGAAAAAAAATTAATTTTTTAAAAAAAGAAACAACGCAGAGAAATTCTATGCACCCTTTACCCAGTCCCCCACCCCAATAGTAATATCTTCAAAAACTAGAGTACAATATCACCACCAAAATATTGTCATTGATACAGTTGAAATACAGAACTTTTCCATCACCACAAGAATCCCTCATGTTGCCCTTTTATAGCCACACCCACTTTCTGTCCCACTCCTCCTCTTTAACCCCTAGCAAACACTAATCTGCTCTCCATTTTTCTAATTTCCTCTTTAACTCTATAACTTTAAAGGGCAAGAATAAAATTTTCTTCTACTTTCTGTTGCTGTTATCACAGCTCAGAGAGTCACATCTCACTCCACAGTTAGATTTTACAGCCAGCCATTAAGTTGAGAACTGACGACATATAATCCAATGTATCCTTCACGATTCTTAGAAAGGCACCACTTTGTAGATACACATACCAACTCACTCTGGATACAAAAGAGCCAATGCATGCTTTGGTGGTAGACCAGATGGCTTTCTCAAGTCACCTTTTCATATCCAGGATTATGTAGCATTAGTCACTAGAATTATATTCAGCACCTCAAGAAAAGAGGCATGTGAAAACTGAGGTTACCAAGTAAACAACAGCTCCAACTTTGTCCCAAGGGTCTGATATAGCATGTGACTGCCTTCGAGTGGAACATCCTTCTCCATCCCTCAGTGTCTCCTTTTAGTTTTTTAATGAAAAGCAGAATTGCTTAGTATTAAATATATTGATTCTTCTGATCATCCCTGGGGTGCACATTAAGAAGACAAATAAGTTTGATTCTTGTTTGTTTGTTTGTTTGTTTTAGCTTTCATGCAGTAAAGAATGCAAACATCTATATCTCCAATACTAAGGGCTTTGTTGTCTTCTGACTTTCAAACAGTTTGGCTAATGCAAACCAAATCTATTTATTTGTTTGTTTGTTTTTCAAGATGGGCATTATTCAAAGGGAGCACTCTGGTATGGCAAGTTTTCATCTAGAGGAAATTTTTACAGTCAAGTTACAACCTTCTTAAATGGGATTATAATGGAAAACACCAGTATACAAACAGTAGTCACATTAAAGTTCCCTTTTAGAGCAGATAAGCATTGGCTACCTTTTTTTTCCTGAGAAATATTTGAAATACCTAAGTGTTCCACCTTCTCTCAACCATGCACCTTCTAAATAATTTCCTAGTACAAGTGGAGGTTTGTGACTAGAAGAGCCGTATGGTCTGTCTGGAATGTTTCCTCAGATTTCTGCAGAAAGCTTGTGCCCTTCACATCAGTCACTCTTAACATGAAAGAGACTTGATTTAACTCCTGCCCAGCTGCATACCCTTGGACTGTTATGAAATGGAAGCTTATATTCAATGCATGAGCTTGATCCTGAAAGCCTAACAGTTCACAGCCTTTCCCAGTGGTAGTCAAGTCTTCACTCCTTAGCCTTTGCTGTGCGCCATAGTTGAGCCTCTATTTTAGCACATATTTCATGCTGCCTTGTAGAATAATTTCTGGTATACATGTCCATTTTTTCTACCAGATTCCAAGCTCTCAAGAACAAGAGTATCTTCCGTATAGCACTTAACACAGACCCTGGCACATGGTGAGTGCTCAAAAAGTATGTGTGAAAATAAAGACCCTGAGAGCTGTGTTTATTGCTGTAAGTGAAGAAGACCTGGGATATATCAGATTTTGGCAATACAGAGGACTAGGAACACACTGATCCTAGATTAACTATAACAGCAAGTTTTTAAAGCAAGGCAGAGAACACCAAAGTGAGGAAAATCTTAAAAGAAAGACAAAAAGAAATAGAGAAGGAATAGCAAGATGATACCAAAGCTGGAAGGGTGTATGATAAGAACACAAAATCTGGGACTAACCCGAGGGTAAATTCCAGTATTAGTACAGGGTTGAGGTGGCTGAGTTTTGTGAATGCTGCAAGTTGGGGGGGGGGGGGGCTGAATCTGGAAAATATGCTTTAGTGTGGATACTCCAAAAAAGCTGAAGAAGTCCCAGGTCAGTAGCACTTCACTCCTAGTTCTAAGGAGTAGGAAACGCAAATCCTCCCTGAAAGACACCATCCCCAATTTAGGCTCACATGATTCCTAGGGATTAAGTTGAACTAAATAGGAGCTCATAATAAAAGCAACAAAAATCAACAAACACACAAGGAAACAGTAGCTATAAGTGAATTCAGCAGAAACATAAATCCATAGATTTAGTGTCCTGATAATTTCAATATTAAAATAATTCTAAGATAGAGAACATAAAATATGAAATGTTTTTTACAACATGTAATTTTTTTTTTTCTGTACACGGGCCTCTCACTTTTGTGGCCTCTCCCATTGCGGAGCACAGGCTCCGGACACGCAGGCTCAGCGGCCATGGCCCACGGGCCCAGCCGCTCCACGGCATGTGGGATCTTCCCAGACCGGGGCACGAACCCTCATCCCCTGCATCGGCAGGCAGACTCTCAACCACTGCGCCACCAGGGAAGCCCAACATGTAATTTTTAAAAATTAGCAAGCAACAAGAGTCTTTACAAAATTATCAGGAAGATTTGAATAAGAATCAAACCAAACTTTTAGAAATAAAAAATATGAGTGTTTAAATTTAGAATTCAATTGAAATTCTGGACAGCAGATTATATATAGCTGAAGAAAAAATTAGAGAAATGAGTGACAGATATTTAAGTTACAGTGTAGCACAGAGAGGATGAAGCATGGAGGATAAAATAAGAAGGTTAAGAAATCATCTAACTCTATTCTCAGAAGAAGAGAACGAGAAGAATGGAGGTGAGGCAGTATTCAAGAAGAGACTATCTAACAACATTCTGTAACTGATGAAAGGCAAAATTCTTCAGATATAGCATGCAAAACTTTTATCAAACAGCATAAATAAAAGTGAATTCACACCTAGACATATGATAGCAAAACAGCAAAATACCAATGACCCAATATCAAAATAAAGGATTATAAAGTATATAAAGAAAAAGGTCTATCGCCTGCAGAGAAACAATTTGATGGACAGCAAGATTCTTGACAGCAGTAATGAAAGCTAGAAGATAGTGGAAGAATGTCATCAAAAGGCTAAGAGATATAAACATGAACCTAAAACAAAATATCCAGCAATTATCTTTTAAGAATGAGGATAAAATTAAGATATGTTTAAATAAACAAATACTAACAGAGCTTACTCAGCAGACTTTTATTTGTGGAAGATTTGTTTCCTTATTTTCTGGAGTAAAGAAACTGCTCAGTACAGAATATCTAAGATGCACAAAAAAAGGGGGGAAAAAAAGAAACCAGAAAACATGTATGTAAATCTAAAAAAATTGTATAAGATAATAACGATGCTCATTTCTAAAATAATGGACAAAAATAGAAGGTAATCTGGGGGTAGGTTATGAGGATATCAAGTATTTTAAGTTCTTTTATTGTTTGGAAAAGCACTTAGGTAAGAATGACTTTGGACGTTGTTAAGATAAATATACATGGTAGAATTTTAAGTGTCACCCTAAAAAAGTAAACATAGTCTATATCTTCCAAACAAGTGGAAGAAAAAAATAGAATAAGAAAAGAAAACAAATATACTCAAACAATTTGGAGAAAGAGCAACCCAAAAAGTCAAGATATAGAAAAACTACAAAGTAATATGATAGAAATAAATCCAAATTTACTAGTAATAAAAATAAATGTAAATGAATCAAAATTTTCAGCTAAGGAATATAGATAATCAGACTGATTATATGCTATTCACAAAACAAAGTTCTAAAATGAGGACATGGTAAGGTTGGAAGTAAAAGGATGAAAGTTGATAAAGCTGAAAGTAAAAGGAGAAAAGATATACAAGGTCAACATGAACCAAAGAAAGCAGAAATATATTAATTCAGAAAAAAATGGACTTAAGAAATACATATTTTTGAAACAAAGTATGTCACTATGATAAAAGATTCATCTCAACAGAAACATGTAAAAATTCAAAAATTACCTACACCAAATAAAGACTTAAAATATATAAAACAACAAAATGGTAAGACTACAGATAAAAATTAGCAAATCCATCACTATAATGGAACATTTCAATACATATACTACATATACTACAGTTATTGATAGTTCAAACTGACAAAAACTTGGTAAATATATAAAATTTTAAATTACATACTTGACTTAAAAAACATAAACAGGACATGTACCCAACAATTAGAGAATATATAGTTCTCCCAACCACACATGGCACTTTTATCAAAAATGTGACCACACAGATACTTTAAAATAAGCACCAACAAATTTTCTAATTTTAACCATTGTACAATCAAGTTGGAATTGAATAAATTATTGAAAGTTAGATTTTCTTAACTCAAATGAAAAACAGGCTTCTAAATAGCTCATAGGTCAAGAAAACTATAATAGAAAATTTTGAATACATAAAAGTAAATGATAATTTGTGGGAAGCAAGCACAAGAAGAAACACAAAGACGTAAACTTGAAACTTGGAGGAGGACTTGCCACATATATAACCCCAAATGGATTGGTATTTGAAATGTATAAAATGCTGCTAATCAGTAAGAGAAGCAGCCAAATGGAAAAAAACAGGCAAAGATATGAACAGGCATTTTAGAGAAGAGGAAACAAGAATTGCAAGTAAGCGTATGAAAAGTTCAGCCTCATTCTCAGTCAGGAAAACACTCAAACACGAGATACCATTTTGCCTCCATTACATGAGCAAAAAAGAAGAGACCTATTATTACTAAATGCTGGCAAGAATGTTGAAAAAGAATCCACCATTCAACTAATGAAAGTATGAATTATAACTACTTTGCGATAAAGTTTTGTGTTATTTTGTAAAGCTGAATTTGTAATTTACAGTGCCAGCTAGATGCTAGAGAACCCCTTGCATGTGTATACCAGGAGACGTGGACAAAATCATTCAGAACAGAGGGATTATAGCAAAAAAAGTGCAGGAAATCAAGTTTATATCAAGGATATAGGTAAATAAATTGTGGTTTATCTAAATAGTGGAATTACACTGCTTTGAAACTGAATTAACTGTAACTATGTACAAGGACATGGATGTTTAGAAATATTACACTGAGTGAAAAAAAGAGTATATCAAGTATGAGAAAAATTATATTAAATTGAAATAAAATCAAAGCTAAGTATATATTGTGGTAAAAGCATATGTGTAAGTATGTCTTTGGTAAAAAGATACACAGTCAGCCTCCCCTATCTGCAGGTTGTGCCTCTCTGGATTCCACCAGCCCAGGGATCTTGTACTATGTTACCGTCTGCAATTGGTTGAATCCGCGGATGTGGAACTGGGGATACCAATGCCAGGACTCATATGGGACCCGAGCTTCCATGAATGTTCATAACCATGGAAGGTCCTGGAACCAATCCCTGGCAGATACGAGGGACAACTGTATTTTAAAGGGGAGGGGAAGGGATTTGGGGAGGAAAGGGTAGTAACTGCTAACGGGTACTGTGTTTCTTTTGGGAGTGATAAAAATGTTCTAAAATTGATTGTGGCGATGGTTGCACTACTGTTAATATCCTAAAAACTTTAAATTGTACACTTTAAACGGGTGAGTAGTATGGTATATGAATTATATCTCAGTAAAGCTGTTTAAAGAAAAAAAAAGCAAAGGAATGAATAACACAAAAGTTCAGGAGAGTGGTTACCTTTGATAACAGAATGAGGGAATCAGGGAAAAACAGGTAATTTCACAGATGTTTCTAACAGTTTCATTCAAGCTTCTAAGTGTATATGTGTGTGTGTGTATTTTTCATATGTGTCAAATATTACATAAATTAAAATGCTGTGAATAAAACAAGCTTCCAGGAATTCACATGAGAAAAGCTGTATCTATAGCAGTGACCTACACCAGAATTCTGATTTCTGGAATAATTACATTTGTGTGAACAAAGTGAAATAAATTTTAAACACTAAAAGCCTGTGGTTTATAAGTTTTCTCCTCTTAATGAAAAAGTCTAAATAAGAGTACAACAGACCACAGGACATTGATATCACTGTTTTGCCCTTGGAAGCATTTTAAATCAAAGTTGATTTATATAAAACCTCTCTATATGAATGTTTCCACTGGACTTGAAGAAATAAGTACATGCCTGTAACTTTTATTTAAGATTTTTGCAGGTGGTCTTAAGGCATGGAAAATAGGACTATACTAATCTGGTCAAAGTTCAGCTATACATTCTAAAATGTTTGCTCTTCTCTTTTCTATTTTCACAAAGAAAGCTCTATTATTTCATAGGAAAAATAAAATTGCAATAGTGAGAATTATTATATCTAAATTCTATTAGACCAAAATTAGTTTTAAGTTATGTCACTCATGGAGTCTTTGATTTGTACATCCAGAAACAATAAGAAATGTTTCCAAAGGATGCCACATGAGGGTCCCACCAGCCCAAGCACATCTATTTACAAGAACAATGTACCTGTGGTATAGTTTTTCTAGGTAGATAGACGATGGATAGATAGAAAGACAGATAGATGATAGATAGATAGATAGATGATAGATAGATAGATAGATAGATTCCTGGGTTATATAAACAAAATCATATATTTTTCCATCTCTGGGAGCAGGAGGAAGAATATATATGTAGTACAACACTCCCCACCTCCAGCAATAGTAAAGGTAAAGGAATAAAATTCCTGAGACAAAGCACCAAGCTCCATTCATTCACTGCCACTGCCATTCCATGTTTGAGGGCTTAACCATATCTGATCCCGCTTCTAAAGTAAATCATTAATGATGTCTCACGTCTACATAAATATAATACAAAAGCCATTTCAAATATCATTTACAAGCATGGTTCCATTTGATATCTACCAGAACCCTATGAGCTATATAGGGGAGATCTGGTTATTTCCATTTTACAGATGACACTAAGTTACAGATGTCACAGAGACCTGAACTAACTCACAAGGATTTAATAAAACCTATGGAGCTGGGAGATTTTATTAAACCTCTCTGAGCCTTGATTGTCTCATCTGAAAAATGGGTAGAAGAATATACCCATTTCACTGGGTTGTTATGCAAATTGAACGTTAATATATGTGAATGATGCTGTCATGTAATATATGCTATATGTTAGCTATTATTTTTGTTATGCAGGCTAGAATCAATGCAATTTTGTAATACATTGCTAACGCTTATAGATTACCTGGGTCCTGTTCCAAGCAGGCAAAATGTGACCCAGACCTAGTTTTGAATAAGAGAATGTTAGAGCTGGGAGACTTTGTAGAGTTCTAGATGGCCCAACCTTCCATTTTAGAGTCCTGGGACCTAGAAAGACCCAAGAACACATGGCTAGTTTGCTGCAGAAGTGGATCTAGACACTTAGGCTCCCAATTCCTAATCTACAACTTTTCCACACCAACTAACAGATGTGGCTCAATGTCTCTAGAACCCTTTCCTTACTGCTGAGATTTGGTCTAATTATTGTTTGGTCTTATTATTCTTATTGCCTCAAAATGTATCCGTCCATAGAACCACTGAGTTTCCCTTGATCTAGTCACCTGGCCTTCAGGTGACCTAATCCCTCTGGCTCATGCTGTGCTTAGCAGTCTACACACCTAAACTGCTGTCTGTCTTCACCTGTGTAAATTTCTCCAGTGCATACATTTGTTTGACTACAAGGATGTTCAGGTAGAAATTTTGCACAGCAGTGGCTTTTTCCATCCCTGCTAGAATTTTACCTTGCAGATCTGGAAATACACATAGGCTTTGTAAAATATTGTCTTTGAAAGACTTAACTACCACATTCTTTTCACATTCACATATGTTTTTAAGTGCCAGGTCAAATATTCTCAAATTAATTCATGTTAATAAATTTCATGGTATCATTCGAGCACCTCCAGAGAGTCTGTGAGCCCCAAACCTTTACCTCTTTCACTTGTCAAGGTGTCTTAAGTTCCACCCAAAATGATTCAGTCCTTTCTCAAAGGCAGTTCTTCCAGAGCTCCTTATTAAAGTACAAATGCCCTTCAGAAAGCGACCACCTCAAGATAGCAATTTAGCATGATAAGTTGTCAGCTGGGCTCAGGTCCATGGTCTGTGGGAAGTTGATTCAAGATATAGGGCCATCAGTGGGGGGAAGGATAAGGGAAGACAAATGGGCTGGGGATGTCCCTGGAAATAGAAGAAGGGGGGCACAAATTCACTTATAGGAGAGTCACTAAGGACACTGTGGGAGAGAAGAGGGATCAAGCAAAACCATGCTGCTCCCACTTTACAATATTTTGGAGGACTAGGGGATAGAAAGGAAATAGATTTGCCTGAAGGGGCAGCAGCAGAAGACAATCTTTTGGCAAAGTACCCAGAAACAGAGTCACAGGTCACTGATTCAGCTGGCTTCAGCACCATGATTTTGAAACTCTCATTAAAAAAAAAAAAAAAAGTGTTAAAGCAGAACAAATTCTTTATTGTCCTCTATTAATGTACACAGTATTTCTAGAGTAATAAATGAGATACCTCTATGAACTGAGAGAGAACGATATGGATGAGAAAGATTCCTCACTGATACTTGATACATGTCTAGACTCCCTGAAGCCACTTAATGCATATCCTGAGATTCAAGCAGAGAGATGTTTGAGTACTTATCTTTCCTAATTACAAAAGTGATATATTTTCATCATGGAAAATGGAGAAGTTGAAAATGATAATAAAATATCATTTCTAATTCATCCAATAGGAGAAAATGGAAAATATCTAAAAAATCTTGTCAAATATTTTAAAAAGCAAGTTGTAAAAGGATAGGTACAGTATGATACCACCTAGTTATAATATTAACACAATGTGAAAATTGGCTAGGATACAAACATGTGGTAAAAATATAAGACACACATGAGAATGGTACATATAGTAAATGGATTAGTTTAAGCTGCTAGTAACAAGAAATCTAAAATAATAGTGGCTTAAATAAATTACAATTTCATTTGTTTGTCAAATTAAAGTTTGGGTAAGCTGCTAAGGGTTGTAATGACAACTCTGCAAACATGACGACCGGGGATTTTCTGTCTTGTAGTTCCACCATCCTTAACACACAGCTGCTGCCTGGTGGCCCAGTACAGCTCCTACCAGGAAAACCACAGTCCAGCTAGCACAAATTGGGAAATGGAGGGAGGACAACCCTCCACCCTTTCCTTTAAGGAATCTCCCAGGAAGTTGTGTATATAACTTCCACTTTAATTCTGCTGGCCAGAATTTAGTCACATGGCAATACCTGGGAAATTCAGTGTCTATTCCAGGCAAACAGGTATCAAACTAAAAATCAAGGGCTACTTCTGCAAAGGAGGGTGGGGGAAGAGTTGACGGTGGGACCGAAGCTGCTATCTGTAATGCTGAATTTCTTGTACGTTTGTGAGAGCAATTCGAAGCAAATATGACATGTTAACATCCGCTTAATCTTTGCGATGGGTACGTGTCAGTTCTATGATTTTCTTAACTTCTCTGATTCTCTGAAATTTTCATGATTTCAAATGTTTTAAGGAAAGCATAGAAAATAAAGGAACACAATAAAGTGGGCCATAGTTCCCCACCTATATATACATACCCATACACATTAAATATACATTAAAACACTAAAATACCAACATTGACATTTTGATGGCTAAGACTTCAGTCTTTCAACTATACGTATTTTTACTCAATCATGTCTTTAAGTCTTACATAGTTTGTAACCTGCTTTTTAATGTATTGTGTCATAAGCATTTCCCATGTCTTTTAAGCTTCTTTTAAAATATAACATTTAGGGGCTTCCCTGGTGGCGCAGTGGTTGAGAGTCCGCCTGCCGATGCAGGGGACACGGGTTCGTGCCCCGGTCCGGGAAGATCCCACATGCCGTGGAACGGCTAGGCCCATGAGCCATGGCCGCTGAGCCTGCGCTCCGCAACGGGAAAGGCCACAACAGTGAGAGGCCCATGTACCGCAAAAAAAAAAAAAAAAAAAAAAAAAAATAACATTTAATGACTGCCCTGTAATCTCTCATAAGGATGTATTATAAGTTAATTAACTCCTATTGTTGAACATAAGAAATTTTAGATACATTTTATATTTATGGATTTTAAATGTACATATTTTATCTTCTGTTACTGTGTCTCTAGATATTCATTTGCAGGTAAAAAGAATTACAGGTATCTTCACTTATATCTAGTTATAATTCGTCGCAGAAGTGATTTTCGTTTTCCTGAGAGTTTTTGTTTCCTAGTGTTCCTATCCAGGTGGTATCTGTCTCAAAGTCTTTGGACCAATTTTCTCAGAATCAGCTGAAATCCCCTAAGCCTCAAAAGTTCTTCCTGCATGTTTTCCTGACTCTCACGGAACTTCCATTGATTTATGTGAGTCTCACAGTTCAATAGGAGCCTACAAGCACAAGGGAAAGGCACATCAAGACCTTTGGTCGCTGGGGATGCTAAGAGCCTGCTGTGCTCTGCTCTCCCATCTCTGCAAGGCCTAAGCTTCTGTATTGGACCAGTCTGATCCCATGACACCACTGCTGCAGATGAGAGCAGCTTTGAAAGCGCTATTTTGGTACCCTTGGTGAATGGTTCAGGTGCTCAGTTTTCTTTAATGCTAAATTCAATTCTGTGGGACGAATGATTCTTTTATCACTCTCTTGCTCTCTCATCCACTCTCTCATGCATTTTTAGTAACTTTCCATTTAGATAATGCATAAAAGATACCTTCCGTAGCCCCTCTCATGGGTCATGTTTTGTGACGCACACATCCAAATAGACTTTAGAACCTTATCTAGATACTATCACCATGAACCAGAATTTACTGATGCATTTTCTATCTAATTCCCCCCCCCCAAAAAAATCATTACTACAAATTCTGGAAGAACCTATTCAAGGAAAATCTTTCCAAGTACCCATAAATTGATAAATTCACTCATTCAACAAATGTTTATTGAGTAGCCAATGTGCTCTACTTCTGGTGTCCCAGAAATGCACAGACTCAATATGGGAGGTAGATAGCTAAATAAATAATTAACATAATGTAACACCTAAGCAAAGTAAGTGCAGGGGCTAAGGGAGTATCATCTGGAGTGTGTGTGTGTGAAGCAAAGACTAGGACTTTTTCTCTGATACCCATGTGATTAATCAGGTCCACAAAGACTCACAGGTTCTACCTAATAATTCCGTGGGAGCGAGCGTCCCTCTCAGTCGCCTCCCTCCTTCTAGTTCCTTTCCCAGATATTCACAACTAGCACTCCATCCTCCTCATCACCTTTGTTCTATATGGATTCTAACTACATGTCCCTCCAACCCCACGCTCAAGGTCTCATCTTCCAGGAAGCCTCCTCTGAGTCCTGTGGAGCCCAGATCTCTGTCTTATAACTATCATGCCCCAAGCAAGTACCACAGTGCCTTGAAAAGAGTTTCTACAAGAAGAGCTGCACAGATTCTGCTGGAGTTATACTCAGCCAGATTTGTTTCCAAAAATGAACATTGTAAACAAAACCCACAGTCAAGACTCAATAAATATTTGTTGAGTGAATGGAAGAACAAATCAATTATTGTGTTTCTAGATTCCCCCTAGCAGAGTGTCGGGCACATGGTATTCAATAAATTGTCAACTGATTTCCTTCCGTGGTATAAAATTATGAATGTATCAATGGATTTTTCTAAACTAGGTGTTGCTTTTCTAATATTTGGCTTGATTACTTTTACTTAATATATATTGTTAGATGTGGAATGTTTGGCTGCCCCTTTTCAGAAATGGTAGTCAGACCCACCTCCCAATTTTGAGATAACAGATGTAAAACTTCTTAAAAAATAATCTCTAGCCCAGTCCAAGGTTCTCAGAAGGCTCACTCAGAACAGGACCCATACCACTGGAGCCCAGTTCATCTGAAGAAGGCAAAATGATGCCTCAGTGTATCATCTGATGTCCTTTTCCTAGGCACCGGGTGCAGCACATTACAAGGTACCTAGAAGATAAGATAATGCTTCCCAAATTGCATCCATACAAAGGTCTACAATCAGATGTTCTCTTCCTTGCCTTATGGGCTGAGTTGTGCCCCTTCAAGATTCATATGATGAATTTCCAACCCCCAGTATCTCAGAGTGTGACTGTATCGAAATAAGGTCTTTAAGGAGCTAATTAAGTTGAAATGAGGTCACTGGAATGGATCCTAATCCAACATGACCGGTGTTTTTATCAGAAGAGGAGATTAGAACAGACGTGTGCACACACAGGAGGAGACCATGTGAAGACAGGGGGAGAGGATGGCAATCTAAAATCCAAGGAGAGGGACTTCCCTGGTGGCACAGTGGTTAAGAATCCGCCCGCAGATGAGGGGATACAGGTTCGATCCCTGGTCTGGGAAGATCTCACATGCTGCAGAGCAAGTAAGCCTGTGAGCCACACAACTGAAGCCCGTGCACCTAGAGCCCATGCTCCGCAACAAGAGAAGCCACTGCAATGAGAAGCCCACGCACTGCAACAAAGAGTAGCCCCCGCTAGCCGCAACTAGAGAAAGCCCACACACAGCAACGAAGACCCAACACAGCCAAAAGACTGATTAAGTAAGTAATTAATTAATTTATAAAATCCAAGGATTTGGATTAGAAAGCAGCTTAGAAAGAACCAATCCTGCCAACATCTTGATCTTAGACTTCTAGCTTCCAGAACTGTGAGAATATAAACTTCTGTTGTGTAAGCCACCCAGACTGTGATATTTTGTTAGAGAAGCTCTAGGCAATCAATACATCTCCCAAGAAAACTCTCCATGTGCACTCCATATATTCTGCCTCATTATTAATATTATAATGATGAGTTGCTTCTGGAGACTCACCAACAGGGTTTGAAAATGGTATAGCAGTGGCCTCAAAATTGACATACCTACCCAAATCAGCTTAACTGGCCTCTCCTCATGGAATGCACCACTGGACAGCAACTCTGTCTTCTACCTCACCCCTTATTCTCTGTCACAGCATGTTACCATTCATGTCCTTCATAGCATAAGTTCCATCCTGGAATTCTCTTGTTTGTTGTCTGTCTTCCTAACAAGACTGTAAGCTCCACAAGGACAGAAGACCCTCTCTGTATCCCCAGTAACTAGCACAGTGCCTGTCACTGAGGAAGAGACATTTGATGATTGAGTCTGCTCTTTTTGATTTTCTGAACTTCCTCAGGGGGTACAAGCTCCATTTTTGGAGCTTGGTTTCCCTTTTTGTTTTCAATTTACTCAGCTCTGGAATTCCAGGTTTCTCAGCCAGGTATTTGACTTCTGAGAAAGATGCTGGAGCGAAAGCGATGGCCTCGCTCCGTGTGCACCAGCCTGCCTGGCAGCGGCAGTTCACAATGTTTTAAATGATGGAGGTTGGTTGAAGGGGATGAGCAGGATGGGAGACCCATCAGAAGAATGATATAGCATTCAGAAGTATGTGTTATAAATAATAAAACAAACCCAACTGTGCATATTAAGTTGTAATTCGATCTCTGGCTTCTTCTGACATTGATAAACCACTCAAAGCCTCCCTCTCATGGTTTCTGATGCCACGACAGACTGACCCCTCTCAATGGAATTTCTACCTTATTATTATTATGTACAAGCTGTTCTATGTTCTTCTGCATGTTTGAAAAACAGGCGATAAGAGCCTCATGTAATGAACTGGACAAGCCCAGATTTTGCTTAAAATTGTGTTTAGCCAGTTAGGAAGAGATGAAAATATGCCTGTAAATGGGACACAAACGGGCATTTGGAGCAGAAATAATTTCTGGGTTCTGGGTGACATCTAGACATTCAGTCAAATGTAAAAGAGAAGTGAACAGCTCAAGGTGTCAGAAGCCAAGTGTCCGGGTCCTAGAGCTGCAGTTTTCCCCATTCAGTGCTTGTAATAGGGAAGAACAAATCTGACTCCATAGTGGATCTGTTTGTTTTACTTTAACCTTTGTATTCTATTGCTTTTGTTGTCTATAGCCTGAAATATACAAAATAGCCCATTCTCAGGGCTCTGACCTTTAACAGTATAACACTTTTCCATTTATATAGAGATTAAAAAGTTGCAGAAGGGACAATAATATTTGTTTTGTTGAAGGTTTACAGGAACATCATGACCTGACCTACCTGGACAGCTGCAAGAACAAAGGATTCCTGCACCAAAAGTTCGAAACAACCAACCACACCCCTCTTGCACCATGCCTTTAAAAGTGCCTTGCTGAAACCCTCTGGGAGTTTGTGGCACGAGCCACCCATCTCCTTGCATGGCCCTGCAATAAAACTTCCTGTGCTCCAAACTCCGACACTTCGGTTTGTTTGGCCTCAAACTTCCCGTTGGTAACATGCTGACTTGGAGCCCCACTCATTCTGAAAGAGGAAGTACCTCCCCCAGGGAGTCAGAGTTTAGGCAGTGCTGCTCACGTGTCTGGGCAAGCACGATGGGCTGCTCTGAGCTCCACCGGACAGCTTTCCAACCTTACATTGTAAAACAGCCCTCACAGCAGAAATATTCTTGAATCGTTCTCTCCATCTGATCAAGAGCATTCACTCCAATTCTGTTTTGAAAACTAGCCTTGCTGCTATTTGTTCCTCTGTTGGCAGGGCTTCAGCTCCAGCTAAAGCCCATACCTGGGATCTGACTTGGCCAGGGATGTCTCCACTGTCCTGGAGAATAAACAAGAGCTCTCCTTCCACCTATTCTCCAGATTCCAAGATACCTCCCAAGTCGCCTCTGGCTCCCACATAGCTGATTTATTCCCTTGGGGGCAATAGGACATCTACTGAAGCAACTGAGTGTATCGGTCAGTTCCACCCCAAAGCACTGGGCTAAATCAGAGGAATGGAATCTCAACTGCTTAAAAATAGCCACGGAGCATTGATTTTTTTTTTTTTTTCCCCCGCCTGTCAACACTCCCCCCCACCCCCAACCTGACCAGTCACTTTCGCTTCAGAATGTTTTCCATTGAAATCAAGATGAAGGATAGTCAAGGAGAGGGTCAGGAACTAAAGCAGGAAAGGGAGAATGAGAGCAGAAAAGGAAGGAGGCAAACAGACACAATCCAGGACCAAAAGTCTACACAGGTCAACTCACGTGTTTCTCATCACTTGGGGCAGCTGGGAATGCTGCTCATCCCACAGTGGCTCCTGACACACACACAGACGGTCGTGCAGAATCGTCCACAGCCAAAGGCAGCCTGGAATGGACATCCTGGATGCTCAACGTCAGTCCGTGTCCTTCATGCCACAACAACAAGAAAATCAGACTCACACTTTCATCTTGGAGTTTTCTACTTTTCAAATAACTCTCACCAGAAAAAAGGAAAAAAAGGGGGGGTCTGGAAGTACACACATAAAAACTGAACAAGAGTTTATCTTCTGAGGGTTGGGGTGAGAGTTGGAAGTGATGGACTTGGACTTTTTACTTTATACTTTTTTATAAAAAGTGTTAGGGTAATAAGTAGTTTTTGCTTCCTTTTGTGCTTTCCATATTTTCCCTAAGAAATGATTTGCTTCCATAATTTTTAAATAAATATGCTTCTAAAAAATGGGAGGAAGATGCTTTCATAAGCATGATCACACTTAATCTCAACACCCCAGTGAGGTGAGCAGAATGGATGGCTCAGGACTTGGGGTCACTCAGACTTGGGTTATGATCCTTCTTTTCACATCTATTAGCTGTGGATTCTGAGCAAGAAGTTTCACCTGTACTGCAGACATGATAATAAAACCCAGTATGTCAAGTTCCTAGGAGAATTATAGCAGATACAACATATTAACCCTTATAAAAATGCTTGGTATGAATAAGTACTCAGTAATTAGAAGTTATCATCATTATTGTTACTATTATTATTTTATTTTCATTTTTATTTCTTTTGTGGTACGCGGGCCTCTCACTGCCGTGGCCTCTCCCGTTGCGGAGCACAGGCTCCGGACGCGCAGGCTCAGCAGCCATGGCTCACAGGCCCAGCCGCTCCGCGGCACGTGGGATCTTCCCAGACCGGGGCACGAACCCGTGTCCCCTGCATCGACAAGCGGACTCTCAACCACTGCACCACCAGGGAAGCCCTATTATTATTATTTTAAAATTAAGAGATAAATCCTGGAAAATACAGCAACACAGCTAGCAGTTGGCTAAACCAAAACCAGACTCAAGTTCATCGTGTGGCCACCATATTGCAAGGGGTAAAACAGGACTGTCCACACTGCCCACCTTAGAGAGTTTCAGAATGGAACAGGACATCCAGAGCCCACTCTAGAATCAACCTCAGAGAGAAAACTCTGTGAGATCTCTACAGAGGTGGCCATGGGTCTGTCCAGCCCTGAATACTTCCCGATCCAACCCGAAGACCTTTTGGAACAAATAATGCTATTTAAAAATACTTGGAAGAAATAATATATGTTTCTGGTGGGCAGAGCCAGAGACAAAGATTTGAAGGAAAGATAATATTTATGTAGATGTCAGACCTAAAGCTGACACCCCATTGAAAAATTTTTAAAGATTTTTTTCATTGCTCATAAAAAGGAACAACAACAAAGAGAGAGTTTGAACATCCTCAAGGCTGCTCTCTGATTTGGTGTTAAACCAATTCCAAAATGTACTCGTATTTCACTGCACTTTAGGGTGCCCTTTATTGTTGTTTTTTTTTTTTTTTGCAGTACGCGGGCCTCTCACCATTGTGGCCTCTCCCGTTGCGGAGCACAGGCTCCGGACGCTCAGGCTCAGCGGCCATGGCTCACGGGCCCAGCCGCTCCACGGCATGTGGGATCTTCCCGGACCGGGGCATGAACCCGTGTCCCCTGCATCGGCAGGCGGACTCTCAACCACTGCGCCACCAGGGAAGCCCCCCTTTATTGTTTTTATTTTAGACTTTTGATCTAAAATCTTTAATTTTAGATCGATCTTTAATCTTCTTAAACATCAATTACGCCATTTAGATTGAGGGCTAAATTCTCTACATTCCAGATTTTCTAGGTTTTTCTGGTCCAGCCTGGAACAGTTTGCAAAGAGGGTTCATACTGATGTTGCCTGAAACCAGACAGGAGAACCAGGGACAGCAGTGAGGCCAGAGTTGGACCACATACACGTGCCCAAACACCTGTTCTCATTCACTGCTGCAGGTGGTGACCCCTGGCCTTTCTACGTTTCTATACAGTTTACAGAGCACATTCTTGTACATTATTCCACACCATCCTCGCAACAATCCAATAAAAAGCTAACATTATTAGCCCCATTTTTCAGCCAAAGAAACTGGAGGCTCAGCAAATTGAAATGATTTTTCTCAAGGCCATCAGACAGTAAGGAAAGACATAACTTGAACTCCATATTTGGCACCTTTTCTACCTCACCTCAAATGTTGTTTACGCCTCTAATTCCAAACAGGAAAGAGTTTCCCATTTCACCTCTCTACCCCCCTGCACCACGGCTGCCATTCCGCCATACACTCTCCCCTCCAAAACTGCAGAAGCTCAGGTAACAAGCCACAGCAAAATTACCCGACGCTTGCTGGAGTTCTGACCACACTGAAAAAGCCCTTGGAAGGCCCTTCTCTGTTCGTGATCAATGGGACCGTAGCCAGGACAAGCCTTGCTGGCGCTGAGCTGATCTCGGCCATGAACGTGCCCGCACAGTGTACACATTCGCTTGTATGCTGAGCACAGAGGATGAAATAATTCTGCACCGTGCCCATTTTTGTGCTGTTAAGGCATACGGTTGCTTTGCAAGCAAAACAGTAGATCTTTCATTTGCCAGTGACATTCCACAAAGTGCTTATAATTCAGTGTTAGCTTATCAGCCATCCAATCTCCCACTCTAGGGAATGTGTCAACCATCAAAAGGAGTGGAGGAGGTGTGCTGCATCTTAATGGCTTTCATTTCATCAGACTTAGTTTCTTAAGGGCATTTAATCAATGAGGACAAGTAGTAGGCAGATTTTTAAATAAATGTGTCACTTTAGGTTAATCCACAGCACAGTTGAATGTATTTGTTTATGCAACTCCCAAATATGTCTCTCTGTTGCTCAGCAGAATTGATAATCTGTAAATCAAAACATGTTACAAGTACTTTTAAACTATCCCCCAAGGAACAGCTCTATTTGACCTGCCGGAATGGGAGATGTCCAGAAGTTTCAGGTACAAGGGTGTTGAATGTCAGAGCTACTCAGAATGCTTGAGTGAAACGCCAGTTCCATTTACAACAAAACTTTCTATTCACTCTTCCTTCCTTTCTTTCATTAACCAGGTGAATAATGTGCTAAAGAAAAAAAACGCGTTGGGGGTGACAAAGAGGCTGGCAAAAGATGGCAAGCTGGGAAGCAAAAGGGACTGCAGGAAATTTAATTTATTCTTGGGGCTATTATTAAATGCAGCAGCAAATAAAAATTAAAAGTAGACTAGAATAATACTGATGGGACTTGCATCATTTTACATTGATTATACCAAGATACTGACTTCTGTTTATTCGCTCTGCTTTTTGCATCCTTAATGTGGCCCAAACAGAGGAGTTGTAATTGCATAAACCCAGGTCCCACGTCAAAGAGAAATTGCTTTTGCCATCCGTTATCAGCTATCTGAACTGTCAAAATATGATTGTCACATCTGCTGGAAGTGTATTGGCCGGGTTGTGATGTGAATGCGGTTTTGTTATTTTAGATTGATTTTCTTAATGCTGGCCATAAGCGTGCCCATGTGCAGACTAGCCGATCTTTTCAGTCCTTTTAACAAAGCTTGAACTGTGTTGACATTTGTCCCCAGGCAGCAGTGTCCATTCAGAGTAGGACCTCTGCTGAGGCTTTTGTTGGAAACACTTAAATAATCTCTTTCTTCTTTCTTTTTTTTTTTTCTTTTCTTTAAACAAAGTGTTTACCAAATAAGATCGAGACTCTATGATCCTTTTGACACTGCAGCTAACAAAAGTTATTAATATTCTGTGGGCTTCATAGCAAGAATCTATTCAATGGTTTCAGGAATCATTCGAATCCCAGGCACAGCCTTAACTACAGCTTTTTATAGACAGCAAAGGATCTCCAGATCTATGTGCATGTGACATTGCAGAGGACACTGGAGGTTGATAAAAACTCACTGTATTATGTCTCTTTCCCCATTTCTTTATAGATGGCCAAAGAGAAGCTGGCTTTCTTGGACTTGGGAAGAGTCATTGAACTCCCAGTGCTTGTGAATGACTATCAGAAGAAAAGATGGTCTTCGTTTCATTTTATTTTACTGAAAATCGTGACATGTAAATAATGACATAAAATCTCTCTGTAGGCCTGGTAAGGGCTCTGTGGGTTTTCCGAAAGCTGCCTCCGCTTCCATAGGGTGCCAGGACCTCAGAGTTTGTAAGACATCCAGGGAGAGGACCCCAGCCCTAAGTGCACCTATAAACATACATAATAGCCGATTTACAACAGAGCTGAGTCAGAATGGAAATTCATGTGCCAGCTTGTAGTACAATTCAGCTCTCAATTCTGAGACAAATTAAATTCATCCTTGTGCATCCTAGTGGTAATGTACAATTAGCCTTCAGAAACGGTCATATATTTTCCTATCCTATAGCAGCCTTTGGAATTTCAAGGGTAACCTCTCCAGTCCCCTTAACAGTAATCTTAAGTGTATATCTCCAAAGTTACATAAATCAAACCATTTGGTAAACTGTGTTGTAACCTTTTTAAACATATCTCCCCGTTAGCTTTAACATCATTATATCCCATTGTGATGAAAATGGGACTCTCTGTATCCAGTGATAATGAAAATAGCTCCTTTATGCAGTTTCTGCATGCAATTATCCAGGCTTTTCTCAGACTCTAGAGAAATCTAAGCTAATTGCTCTGGGACTTTCCTACATTTCCATAAATTCTTTGTTAATTTTTCATGAGACACTGTTATTGCAGTTGCCCTTAAAGTTGCCACTGTATTCAATCACAGAAAGAAGTCATTATGGAAATGGGGTGATTTGCTGGTGTCCCCACCAGAGCTGGACTCCTTTTGATCCCTATGTATTCTCAGGTGAGGTGGGGCTTTTTTTTTTTTTTGGTATAAGATTTTCTTCATCTGAGTTTACTCACAGCTCATCTAAAAGCTGTTGTATGTGGTATATGACCTTGTCATTATAGGGCATGAATTGTGTTTGCATGAATTGTGTTTGCTATCTGACAGTTGGCTCTGGAATTGCTTTTATACCTACTCATCAACCCCAAAGACAAAGAGCTCTGTTTTAAGTGACAGAGGAGAAACCCAAGAAGCCAAGCTTCCCGGGGAACTCTCTTAAACTACCTCAGATGTTACATTTGATTTATTGATTGCTTCGAGCCCAGAGTCACAATTTCTGTAGCTCCCAATAAGCACTACCTAAGAACACGTCCAACACATTGAAGAGATTTCCAGGGATGTTTCAGCCTGATTCTCTCCTATGAGCTCCCCTGGGTCCCAGAGCATATTCTCTGGAACCACTAAGGGAAGACAATCTTCCCCCTCTTGTTTTTTTTTTAATTAATTAATTTATTTTTATGTTTGGCTGCGTTGGGTCTTAGTTGCTGTGCGCAGGCTTTCTCTAGTTGCAGAGAGCGAGGGCTACTCTTCGTTGTGGTGCGTGGGCTTCTCATTGCGGTGGCTTCTCTTGTTGCAGAGCGCTGGCTCTAGGCGTGCGAGCTTCAGTTGTTGTGGCTCACAGGCTTAGTTGCTCCGCGGCATGTGGCATCTTCCCAGACCAGGGCTCAAACCCGTGTCCCCTGCACTGGCAGGCGGATTCTTAACCACTGCACCACCAGGGAAGTCCCTTCCCTCTCTTGTTGTTAGGAAGGGCTGGATTCAATATAATCAGATCAACCAGGTGCTCAAAACACCTGCAAAATAAGAGGACTAAAAGCAAAGACATGGAGAGCAAGAAAGAGAGAAAAGCTTAGCTTTGGTTAATTTATCCAGAATTAGCAATTGGAAAATCTAAAAAGAAGCTCTTTTAATTTCAAAATATATGCAAGGACTGTGTTCGACAGTTTTGCCTTAGATTTTTATTGCAAATTATGTGGGAGATGGGTAATAATTCATCAATCTATAGTCAAGATTTGGGCAGGTTATGGTATGTAGGCTCTACTTCAATTAAAATGATCTCAAAAAGTTGCTCTAGGGCTTCCCTGGTGGCTCAGTGGTTGAGAGTCCGCCTGCCAATGCAGGGGACGCGGGTTCCTGCCCCAGTCCGGGAAGATCCCACATGCCGCGGAGCGGCTGGGCCCGTGGGCCATGGCCGCTGAGCCTGCGCGTCTGGAGCCTGTGCTCCGCAATGGGAGAGGCCGCAACAGTGAGAGGCCCGCATACCACAAAAGAAAAAAAAAAATTGCTCTAATCTTTGTTTTGTTTTGTTTATATATGGTTTTACTTGTTAAAGTGTTAGAATGCTACAGAAAAACTGAGTCAGCAGCTATACCAGTGAAAAGAGGAGAAAGAATGAATTGCCCTTTGATTAGAATGATGGTAGTATCAGGCATTATAACAAGTGTTTTTTTTTTAACTGAAGTATAGTTGATGTACAATGTTGTATTAATTTCTGCTGTACAGCACAGTGATCCAGTTATATATATATGTTCTTTTTTATATTCTTTTCCATTATGGTTTATCTCAGGATATTGAATATATTTCCCTGTGCCATACAGTAGGACCTTGTTGTTTATCCATTCTATATATAATAGTTTGCATCTACTAACCTCAAACTCCCAGTCCATCCCTCTCCCTCCCACACTCCCCCTTGGCAACCACAAGTCTGTCCTCTATGTCTGTGAGTCTGCTTCTGTTTCGTAGATATTCATTTATGTCATATTTTAGATTCCACATATAAGTGATATCATATGGTATTTGTCTTTTTATGACTTACTTCACTTAGTATGATAATCTCTAGTTGCATCCATGTTGATGCAAATGACATTATTTCATTCTTTTTTATGGCTGTGTAGTATTCCATTGTGTATATGTACCACATCTTCTTTATCCATTGATCTGTCAATGGACATTTAAGTTGTTTCCATGTCTTGGCTATTGTGAATAGTGCTGCTATGAACATACAGGTGCATGTATCTTTTTTAATTAGAGTTTTGTCCAGATATGTGCTCAGGAGTGGGATTGCTGGATCATATAGTAATTCTATTTTTAGTTTTTTGAGGAACCTCCATACTGTTTTCCATAGTGGCCGCACCAACTTACATTATCACCAACAGAGGGTTCCCTTTTCTCCACACCCTCTCCAGCATTTGTTATTTGTAGAATTTTTGATGATGGCCATTCTGACCGGTGTGAGGTGGTACCTCACTGTAGTTTTGATTTGCATTTCTCTAATCATTAGTGATGTTGAGCATCTTTTCATGTACCTACTGGCCATCTGTATGTCTTTGTCGGAGATATGTCTCTTTAGGTCTTCTGCCCATGTTTTGATTGGGTTGTTTGTTTCTTAGTTGTTAAGTTGTATGATGCTCTAACCTTGACATTCCTTTGGGCCTTTGTCTTTATGGGGAAGTTACTCTGCCACTTTCAGCCACCTTGAACTCTAGGTTGGAGGCTTTGGATAGCTGACTTCTAAGAAAAGCTCCTACATTCCCTGCAGTTTCTAAAACTGTTCTTGAACATCATCAAAAGAACTTGGCTATACTTACGGCAAACCACACAGTGCCTGGAATACACGCTTTATTTGGTCACGCTCGTGGTGAGTGTAGCCCTGGCCTCCCACCTGCAACCTCAGAGCTGACCTCCCGGAGTATACCGTGAACTAAGTCTCCTGGGTGTGGGCTCTTTGTGATCCTCAGGTCATTCTGGCAGCCCATGTGGGAAAACAGTCCATTTGCAAACACACTCACAGATCAGCAAATGACCAACTGGATGATCCCCAAGGACCAAAACCCACTGGGAGTTGCTCAGATGGTCTCTCTCAAGGCAAACAGAATAAACAAAATTCTGTGCAAGTGAGAATTAAACCCGTTGCCTTCCAAAGTCATAAAAGCAAAGTTCTCGCAGCCTGATGTCTCCCAGGAGCCCCCCCCACCAAGGGGTAACTGTTCATCTCAGTGGGCAGTTCAGTAAATATGTGTAAATTAAAGGAAACTGAAAGAGTAGCAGTATTTGGAATCTTCTAAGCCTGTTTTCACGGTATCTGAACATTTAACTTGGTATTGAGAAGTCAACTTGGTATCTTTGATGAAGACCACTGCTGTCACTGAAGTTGCTCTAGCATTTCACAGTTGCCAAGGTGCAGACATGGCTTCAATCACATGCCTCTCCAAATCACGATTTGTGTTCAGTCTTCTTTCATCTTCCCATTATATTGGCATTAAAGTATTTTTTTCCAATAGTTTTATAAACTTTTTTTCAGAAATCATTGTCTTTGACAGTGTAAATGTTCATCAGCTACACCATGTGACAATAAGAGCATTATGTCATGTGAAGATATTATCACAAGGCCAGGCTCTGAAGTCACTATTCATATTTTCATATTTGAAAACTCAAAATTGGATGAGTTTGGAAGTACTCTAATTCAGGTATAAGGGAAGCTGGTTATTGAATGGGAAGGTTTTTTCTTGACAGTGAAATTCAAATGGAGTAGTTACTTGCACATCAGCATTCCCTCATGTAATCCTCCTAACAATGTGATTTAAGAAGCATAATTCCACTTTTTCTTTCAACAAGGACGCAGACAGGCAGATCTGGGTGAAGACCCTGACAGGCAAGACCACCACCCTTGAGGTGGAGCCCAGTGACGCTATAAAGAGTGTCAAAGCCAAAATCCAAGACAAGGAGGGCATCCTGCCTGACCAGCAGCATCTGATTTTTATGGGCCAACAGTGGGAAGCTGGTAGAACTCTCAGACAACAACATCCAGAAAGAGTCCCCCCTATACTTGGTGCTTCGCGTACAGACAGCATCGTCGGCCCTTTCCATAGCCACCTCACCCGGAAATAAAACTGCGACGAGATGATCAAGGGTCAGGCTGACCTACAACCTCCTCCTCCTTCCCCTGCAGGGTGGTCTCCAACTGGACCTCGTGGCTCTGGGAGCTCAAAAAAAGTTTCCCTTTCCTGGAAAAGATGGAGGAGGAGGAGGAAGAGAAGAGGGAAGGGGAAGGGGAGGGAAGGGAGAGGGGGAGGGGGGAAAGCAGAAGCAGCAAAAGCAGCAGCAGTAGCGTAATCCCCATCTGACAGGTAATGAAACTGAAACTCAGGGAGGTCAAAGAAATTGCCCAAGATAGCACAGTAAATAACAGAGTCAGGATCCCCATCTGCCTACCTCCAAAAGTCCTTTTATTCTACTAGGGCCACATTCAACATTAGCTCCTCCACACACTTGACCTGCGGCCTTACCCCATCCTGGGAGAATTGCCCACATGGCTCTTTGGACTCCCACAGTTTTCTATATGAGCTTCTTCCACAGTACCTATAATTCCTCACTGCAGTTTCTGTTTATGTGTCTGATAGACTGCAAGGTACCTGAAGCCAGGTGTCTTGCCCTGTTCATCTTTGTGTTCCTGGCACTTACCCCCAGAACTGTCACAGGGGGACATTTATTGCAAGATAATATTATTGCCCAATAAACAAAGATATTCAAATGCTCACATGAAGAAACACAAATTAAAGCAACAGTGAAATTTCATTTTTTTAGTTACCAGCGTGGTCAATAAGAGAACATTCTGTGTTTTCTAGGATGGAGGAAAAACAAGGACTCATATTGCGTTGAATGGTGTTAAAACAGTACAAATTTGAACAGCTTTTTGGTAATATCCACCAAAAGTTTAAGTGTACACTCCTTTTCTAGACATTTGTCCTTCAAATGTACCCACGAAAGGGAACAAATATAAGTGTACAAGAATGTGTATCATGGTATTGTTTGTGATGGGAAAAAGGTGAAAACTTGCTTAATGTCCTGAATAGGAAACTTTAAATGGTGTGATACATTCATATGTCAGAATACCATATATCTGAATAAGGGGCAGCCCAACTGCTTAAAAAAAAGGAAGACCTATGTGTACTAAAATAGGAAGATATCCACATGTGTGGAAATACCTAAAAAGGTATAAAAGAAACTGGATACAGCTTCATTTTATATTTATCAATATGCAAATGAGATTACAAGTCATGTATATTTTATAATAATTATGCAAAACTACACGGAATTCAATGAATGACATTATTTTTTAAAGTCTGTAAAGTGTCTGGCTCAGGAAATGTCTATTCCTTGCCCCCAATCACCTATAACTTTTTAAGAGGCAGTGTGGTAACTTGAAGAGTTTTGTTGTCAGATCACTGCTTGAAATGAAGTTACGAAAATTACACCTAACCTATCAGCTCCTTATTTCATCATCTACCTCATAGGACATTGAGGGCGTCAATAAATAATAAGCATGAAACATATAACAGCACCTGGCACATAGTAGGCCCCTAATCGTTAAAGTAGATTCCCCAACCTCTTTTCTCCCACAGACAGTCACTTCAGCATTTATGACCCTTCTCCCCATGGGTGGAAACTTGGAGACTGAAAAAAGGAAAGAAAATTTCACTAGTTAATTTTGCTCCTTAGAGTAGACTACAGAAAAGATGTGAAGCTCAATGAAGGAGGGCGAAGAAACAAGTAATAAGGAGCTTCTGGGGTTCAAAAATTTCCTATTTATGGCAAGACAAGAAAAATTTAAACATAAAAATTCTTCTCTGCCCTTTGCCCTTCCCTCTCCCCCGCATTGTACATTGTGTGTCTACATTATGCATCGACCAAACCTCCCCCCATCAGCAGGAATACCTGCTCAACCATAAACAGCAACAACCTCCTAGCATTAACAAGACAACTCCTTAAAGGATAACATTCCTTCTTGATCTTGTAAAGGGTCACACAACCCACCACGGTGATGCTTAAATCTGGATGATGTAAACTGTCAATAATACGTCATTTAATGTACAGCCTTCTGTCTCAAAAAACTTTTATAAACTGTCTTGACTTCTAACGGGTGGAACAGTTCTCAGAGCTTTCTGAGATGCTCTTCCCGGGGTATAATCCTCAAATTTGGCTTGAATAAACATTTCCAATTCTTTTTAGGTCGACTGACTAGTTTTTTGTCAAGTGGATTTCAGTGTTTCCACAGTGACAATGGTCCTGTTTGCTTTCTAGTTAAGAAAGTTAAGGGTAGCAAATCACTCTAATTTAGGGTGACCAACTCACCCTTGCTTGAGCACTGAGGTCCCGTATGCGGGGAAGCCCTTTAAATCCCAGGCAAACCGGGACAACTGGTCACCCTATAACTGTGCCGATTTGCCTGATCCTCCCTAGGCTCCTCTCCCCGTAACCCAGCTTCCCCTGGGCTAATTCTGGCTCTTCTCCCCAGGTGCTTCTCCCAGGAGAAGGCAGGCCTGGCCCATTTAGACCCCACCCAGTCGGGCAGCCTTTCCCAGCCGGGAAGGCCAGCTTTTCCGCAGTCCCGCAGAGTGTGCAGGGCCTCATTTGCATGTCAGTGCCCTTTCAGTTTGCCTTGATTTTGCTGTTTGGCTGGTCGAGGAGTTCTGAGAACTAACAGAAAGGTTTGTGTTGCTGGTGAATGCATGCTATTCACTTTGCTTTGCTATCTGTCACCTTGAATGATGAGGTTAGACAAACAATCCCTTGAACTGGTTAAAGGAAAACTAACCCTGCCCAAACAAGGCAGATTTGGATCTTCTCATCCCGGGGCTAATGATAAAGAGACTGGACCTTGGCCTGTGTATCCCAAATCCAGTGCCTACTGAGAAATTGAAAGTGAATTCACTTTTCCTTAAAAGGGGCCACCAAATTAAATGGAGAAAAGGCTTGGTTGAGGTCGACGTTTATTTTTTAGCTCCATCACCAGCCTCGCTATCCTGCTTTCTGACTGTCCAGGTCAGCGACCTGAAAGTGCCTCGCTCCACAGCTGGGCTCCGGCGTCGCTCTTCTGGCTGAATGCAGGCCTACGCATTACCCCCTTCCAAACAGCAGTCAGCATTCAGAAAAGACAATTGGCTCTTTGAAAATCCACCGGGAAGCTAGCATCCCTGTGCCTCCAGCAGGGAGAAAGGAGGTGGAGAGAGAGAAGAGGGCAACTTTTCGGCTATTAAAACATCTATCACACAGTCTTTTTGCTATAATGGGCATCTCCCGGGAATGTCAAGCAGCCCAAGCAAAGGGTATAAACAACTCCTGCCCATTCAGGATCCTTGCAGCATCTCTAAAAACTCTTTGGCTCTCACACTCCAAACCTCAGCTGGGTGGAAACGGAGTGTCCTGTGCGTCCACGTTCATGACTCTCAGTCCTTTCTGGGTTGACTAGGAATTTTCTCTGCTGCCCTGCAAGAATGGGGCTTTACTTAAAGATAACTGCGTCATGTTAAGCAGACAGTCTGTCATTACTTAGTGGCCACAGAATACTGCGGATGCAGTCCTTTTGTTTTTATCAGAGGGGTTGTCAGGCTCTGTAATTCACACATCATTAACCGCTTCATTAAGACAGCAGCCTGTGGGTCCTAAACTTGCAGCAGTTTGAAGTCCATACAAGTAAACACTCCTTGTCTGAGCCAAAGAGGTAGCCCCCCACCTCCCCGACCCATGGGAGTGTCTCAAGAAGTGCTGTTTTGTAGGAAAAAAGCTTTGTTCTAATTCTGGAGCATAAATGTGTAAAACATATTCCCTTAAAACTGATTTGAGTTAAAAGCATTACTTTGCAATGAGCTGCGCAATCCCACATCATCCATCAGAACTAAGCCATCACAGGCAGTAATGTGTAGTTACTTAAGCATTTTCATATGCCATAGCCTTTTTACTGGAATAAAAAGCAAGACCATGAAACACACAGAAGGGAAAACATCCAAAAATTTGTACATGGCCCATGACATTGGTATTCCTCTAACACGGATTTCTCTAAGCATCGTTTATATAAACAATGGAGCCAAATCCTATTTTCTTTCATAACGCGTGTTTTCTCAGCAGTAGTCTGCAGATCTTGAAATGCAATATGGGGGCTCTGATTTCCCAGTGAAATCATATGGCTGGTCTGTTTCCTCAAAATAAATGTACCATATGGAACCAGTCCCAGATCAACCTGAAAAATAGCTGAAGACCTCTTTGGACCAACATAACCGATGTATAGACCAGTGTTTTCCAACTCAGCCCTGAAGGATTCTTCGGATCCTTTCCCTTTGGTTCTATATAGTGGGCTTCTTCTGAAATTTTGTTTGAAGAAAGGATTCTGTGACTAAAATAAGTTGGAAACACTGTGATTGGACTCCAATTTTTTGACCTCATCCAAACTTTCCTCTCCTTATTGCCATTTTCCTCGGAGCTCTGCTAAATATCTGGCTAAGTAATCTACACTACAAGAGAGCTAACACGCACGGGGTTAAAACAGAATGTGTTTATGCTTTCTGGATAGCATTTGCATTTTCACTGAAGTCTCCAACCTCCTAACCAAGAAGAGTTTTAAGTATGAACTTCAGGCTTATCAGCCCATGGCAAGGCTACTTGGCAGAATATTTTTGCCATAGGAAAGGGGTATGGAAGAGGCCTGCCCAGTGCTTAAAATCCTACCTATTTATCAGTTGCTTAAGCAATAACTCTCCAGGTGAGGTGCCCAGACCAGACACATCAGCACCACTTGGGAATCTGGTAGAAATGCAAATTCTCAGGCCCCGCCCCAGACTCACTAAATCAGAAATTCTGAGATTGGGGCCCAGCGACCTGTGTCTTAACCAGCCCTGTAGGTGATGTTCATGCATGCACAAGTTTGAGAACCACTGACCTACCAGTGTTGTAAGTTGGATTTTCTAAAAACAGGGCCTGAGATGGAGATTCTTTTGAGACCGATGTTAAGAACATGCTCTCAGGAGAAACTTCAAGAAAGGGTGGAGCAAGATAAGGAAGGGGAAGGAGTCAGGCAAGCAGGTGGGCTCAGGGAAAGTCTTGTTTTGGCCAGATTCACAGGAAGAGGGCTCTGGAGCACAAGCCACACAACAGTTAGCGCCCCTTAAGGCAAGGAGCCAAACTGTGTTTTAGCCTTTCCTTAGTCACTGACTGTGGGGAAAAGGAGGCCTCCCATTGGCTCAGGGTAGTTCTCTGGGGGAAGGGGAAGCTGGTTGTCATTAGCAGCTAATAGTCACAGTGGCTGGGGGATGGGGGGTCCGGGTGAGACACCAAACGTTTACTACTATTACGACTACTACTACCACCACCACTACTACTACCATCACTACTATTACTACTACCACCACCACTAGTATTACTACTACTACCACCACTACTATTACTACTACTATCACTACTATTGCTACTACCACTATTACTACTACTACTACCACTAGTATTACTACTACTACCACCACTACTATTACTACTACTATCACTACTATTGTTACTACCACTATTACTACGACTACGATCACCACCATCAATGTACAAAGTCAGCTTCAGACAGAGACAAGCTCTATTACCATCATGATGGATCAATTGCTTAAGAACTCCTACTCACTACGGACCCTCAGTACCCAATACAATATGGAGCACGCAAATACAAAGCAAGGAAGATCTTCAACTCCAGGCTAGCCCTGAATAGCCACCAGAAACCTCACCCACTTCAGTCATCCTTGAGTAATAGGAATACTGGAATAAAGTTGGTGAGAACATGAAGGCAGAAGCCTCTAGGATATGTCAGAGAATCAATGGTTCCGTACAACGTGGGTTTGGATGCCCCACACCTACTCCTCCCTTTGTAAAGAAGTGTACCCTGATTTCCCTTGGGAGACTTACTCCTTCCCTGTTTTGTGCTGGTCTTGGTGAAGCTGCAGATCATTGGTCCTGTCCTGCTAGACAAGGTGTGGGCATGTGGCCCAGTTTGGGTTGACTGGTCAGTCATTGCATCAGAGTGACAGGACTGAGCACGTTCAGAGCACATTCTTAGCAGTGACTGAATTTTGAAGAAACACTTTATCAGTTCCTGCTATCAAGGCCTCTGCATGGCCTTCCTGAATGAGACTATTTTTAATTCCTTTACATCTTTCCAGCTCCATATTCTGCCAATAAATTCTCTTTTCCTTAAGTGGGTCAGTCTTGGTTTTTGTTGCTTGCAACCAAAGAACCCTGAATGACACTCATTCTCAAATTCCTTGAGCTTGAAGGCCCATTTTAAAAAATGTTTTGGTTTTTGTACAGTTATTAAAGCTTGTTCCTGTTTGTATTCCTGCATAACAAACCACTCCGAAAATTGGTGGTATGAAATAGCCACTTTACTAAGTTCATAGATTCTGTGGGTCAGGACATAGCAGGGATGTCCAGCAGGGATAGCAGGACCATAGCCTCTGGTCCAAAATGTCTGGAACCTCAGCTCAGAAGACTCAAATACCAGGGTGGGTTGAGGGGTATAGGGGTGTCACTCAAGAGTTGGAGGCTGGAATCATCTAGAGGTATCTTCTCTTACGTGTCAGGTGTCTGAACTTGGGTGGCTTAGAGGATTAATTCAGTGGGGTTGTCAACTTGAGCACCTACATATGGCTTTTGCATGTGGCCAGGGTTTCCTCACAGCATGGCAGCCTCAGGGTATTCGAACTTCTTACACTGTGGCTCAGGGCTCCAAAGCAAATATGGCAACAAAATGGAAAATGACTGTGAAAAGGCAACTTTATAAACCCAGTTGCATTTTTGAAGAAAGTTCTACTTTTTTGTTTTAATAGAATATACATGCATTTAAAATAGGCCATATGTATGTGACATTATTCTTCCTACTAATAATATTTAGGGTCACGTGGATTGATGGACCCCTTTGCAATAACCTCTGCTCCCCCTACCCAACCTCTAGAGGTATATGGCTCTCAGATCAAGAGTAACTTCTATGCAGGATTTTTTCACCTTTGGGATCTCTTAAATAAGAAATGAGCTAAAATTTGGATGCCCCTTTCCATTGCTCCAGTGTTACAAGCTGTAGTAATCACACCAGAAAGCAGAGTTTGTAATCACCATTCTCCTGTTAACGCTTTCTAGCTTCCCACTGAAGCTCAAGTTTTGCTTTTTGGTGTTTTTAATAGACCTTTATTGGAGTATGACTGCTTCACAATACTGTGCTAGTTTCTGTTGCACAACAAAGCGAATCAGCCGTATGCATACATATGTCCCCATATCCCCTCCCACTTGAGCCTCCCACCCACCCTCCCTATCCCACTGCTCTAGGTCATTACAAAGCACTGAGCCGATCTCCCTGTGCTATGCTGCTGCTTCCCACCAGCCAACTGTTTTACTTTCGGTAGTATATATATGTCAATGCTACTCTCACTTTGCCCCAGCTTCCCCCTCCCACCCCATGTCCTCAAGTTCATTCTCTGTGTCTTCCTCTTTATTCCTGCCCTGCAACTAGGTTCAGCAGTACCATTTTTTTTTTTTGATTCCATATATATGTGTTAGCAAACGGTATTTGTTTTTCTCTGTCTGACTTACTTCACTCTGTATGACAGACTATAGGTCCATCTACCTCACCACAAATAACTCAACTGTGTTTCTTTTCATGGCTGAGTAATATTCCATTGTATATATGTGCCACATCTTCTTTGTCCATTCATCTGTCAGTGGACATTTAGGTTGGTTCCATGTCCTGACTATTGTAAATAGTGCTGAAATGAACATTGTGGTACACGTCTCTTTTTGAACTATGGTTTTCTCAGGGTATATGCCCAGTAATGGGATTGCTGGGTCATATGGTAGTTCTATTTTTAGTTTTATAAGGAACCTCCATACTGTTCTCCATAGTGGTTGTATCAATTTACATTCCCACCAACAGTGCAAGAGGGTTCCCTTTTCACCACACCCTTTCCAGCATTTATTGTTTCTAGATTTTTTGATAATGGTCATTCTGATTGGAGTAAGGTGATACCTCATTGTAGTTTGATTTGCATTTCTCTAATAATTAGAGATGCTGAGCATCTTTTTATGTGCCTCTTGGCCATCTGTATGTCTTCCTTGGTAAAATGTCTATTTAGGCCTTCCACGCATTTTTTAACTGGATTGTTTGTTTTTTTGATATTGAGCTCCATGAGCTGTTTGTATATTTTGGAGATTAATCCTTTGTTTGTTGGTTCATTTGAAAATATTTTCTCCCATTCTGAGGGTTTTCTTTTTGTCTTGTTTATTGTTTCCTTTGCTATACAAAAGCTTTTAAGTTTAATTAAGTCCCATTTGTTTATTTTTGTTTTTATTTCCATTACTCTAAGAGGTGTGTCAAAAAAGATCTTGCTAGGGGCTTCCCTGGTGGCACAGTGGTTGAGAGTCCGCCTGCCGATGCAGGGGACGTGGGTTCATGCCCTGGTCCGGGAAGATCCCACATGCCGCGGAGCAGCTGGGCCTGTGAGCCATGGCCACTGAGCCTGCGCATCCCGAGCCTGTGCTCTGCAATGGGAGAGGCCACAACAGTGAGAGGCCCGCGTACCGCAAAAAAAAAAAAAAAAGATCTTGCTGTGGTTTATGTCAAAGAGTGTTTTTTTCTATGTTTTCCTCTAAGAGTTTTATGGTGTCTGGTCTTATTTTTAAGTCTTTAATCCATTTGGAGTTTATTTTTGTGGATGGTGTTAGGCAGTATTCTAATTTCATTCTTTTACATGTAGCTGTCCAGTTTTCCCAGCACCACTTATTGAAGAGGCTGCCTTCCCTCCATTGTATATTCTTGCCTCTTTTGTCGTAAATTAGGTGCCCATAGGTGTGTGGGTTTATCTCTGAGCATTCTATCCTGTACCATTGATCTATATTTGTTTTTGTGCCAGTACCATACTGTCTTGATTACTGTAGCTTTCTGGTATAGTTTGAAGTCAGGGAGCCTGATTCCTCCAGCTCCGTTTTTCTTTCTCAAGATTGCTTTGGCTATTCGGGGTCTTTTGTGTTTCCATACAAATTGTAAAAATTTTTGTTCTAATTCTGTGAAGAATGCCATTGGTAGTTTGATAGGAATTGCACTGAATCTGTAGATTGCTTTGGGTAGTACAGTCATTTTCACAATATTGATTCTTCCAATCCAAGAACATGGTATATTTCTCCATTTGTCTGTCATGTTTGATTTCTTTCATCAGTGTTTTATAGTTTTCTGAGTACAAGTCTTTCGCCTCCTTAGGCAGGTTTATTCCTAGGTATTTTATTCTTTTTGTTGCAGTGGTAAATGGGAGTGCTTGCTTAATTTCTCTTTCTGATATTTCATTGTTGGTGTACAGGAATGCCAGAGATTTCTGTGCATTAATTTTGTATCCTGCAACCTTACCAAATTCATTGATTAGTTCTAGTAGTTTCCTGGTGGCATCTTTAGGATTTTCTATGTATAGTATCATGTCATTGGCAAACAGTGACAGTTTTACTTCTTTTCCAATCTGTATTCCTTTCATTTCTTTTTCTTCTCTGATTACTGTGGCTAGGAATTCCAAAACTATGTTGAATAAGAGTGGCGAGAGTCAACATCCTTGTCTTGCTCCTGATCTTAGTGGAAATGCTTTCAGTTTTTCACCACTGAGTATAATGCTTGCTGTGGGTTTGTCATATATGGCCTTTATTATGTTGAGGCAGGTTCCCTCTATGCGCATTTTCTGGAGAGATTTTTATCATAAATGGGCATTGGATTTTGTCAAAAGTTTTTTCTGCATCTATTGAGATGATCATAGGGTTTTTATTCCTTAATTTGTTAATGTGGTATATCACACTGATCGATTTGCGTATATTGAAAAATCCTTGCATACCTGGGATAAATCCCACTTGGTCATGGTGTATGATACTTTTAATGTACTGTAAGATTATGTTTGCTAGTATTTTGTTCAGGATTTTTGCATCTATGTTCATCAGTGATAGTGGTCTATAATTTTCTTTTTTTGTGATATCTTTTGGTAGCAGGGTGATGGTGGCTTTGTAGGATGAATTTGGGAGTGTTTCTCCCTCTATTTTGGAAGAGGTTGAGAAGGATTGGTGTTAGCTCTTCTCTAAATGTTTGAGAGAATTCACCTGTGAAGCCATCTGGTCCTGCACTTTGGTTTGTTGGAGGATTTTTAATTATGGTTTCAATTTCGTTACTTGTGATAGGTCAGTTTATGTTTTCTAATTCTTCCTGGTTCAGTCTTGGAAAATTGTACCTTTCCAAGAATTTGTCCATTTCTTTGTGGTTGTCCATTTTATTGGCATATAGTTGTTTGTACTAGTCTCTTATAATCCTTTGTATTTCTGCAGTGTCAGTTGTGATTTCTCCTTTCTCATTTTTAATTTTATTGATTAGTGTCCTCTCCCTTTTTTTCTTGATGAGTCTGGCTACAGGTTTATCAATTTTCTCTTCTTAAAGAACCAGCTTTTAGTTTTATTGATCTTTGCTATTGTTTTCTTCATTTGTATTTTATTTATTTCTGCTCTGATCTTCATGATTTCTTTCCTTCTACTGACTTTGGGTATTCTTTGTTCTTCTTTCTCTACTTGTTTTAAGTGTAGGGTTAGATTGTTTGAGAATTTTCTTGTTTCTTGAGCTAAAACTGTATTGCTATAAACTTCCCTCTTAGAACTGCTTATGCTGAGCCCATAGGTTTGGGGTCGTCGTGTTTTCACTGTCATTTGTTTCTATGTTTTTTTGATTTCTTCTTTGATTTCTTCAGTGATCTCTTGGTTATTTAGTTTAGCTTCCATGTATTTGTGATTTTTTACAGTTTTTTTTCCTGTAATTGATTTCCAATCTCATAGCATTGTGGTCAGAAAAGATGCTTGATATGATTTCAATTTTCTTAAATTTACTGAGGCTTGATTTGTGACCCAAGATGTGATCTATGCTGGAGAATGTTCCATGCACACTTTAGAAGAAAGTGTAATCTGCTGTTTTTGGATGGAATATTCTATAAATATCAATTAAATCTATCTGGTCTATTGGGTCATTTAAAGCTTCTGTTTCCTTATTTATTTTCATTTTGGATGATCTGTCCATTGGTGTAAGTGAGCTGTTAAACACCCCCACGATTATTGTGTTACTGTCGATTTCCTCTTTTACAGCTGTTAGCAGTTGCCTTATGTATTGAGGTGCTCTTATGTTGGGTGCATATATATTTATAATTGTTATATCTTCTTCTTGGATTGATCCCTTGATCATTATGTAGTCTCCTTCCTTGTCTCTTGTAACATTCTTTATTTTAAAGTCTATTTGATATGAGTATTGCTACTGCAGCTTTCTTTTGATTTCCATTTGCATGGAATATCTTTTTCCATCCCCTCACTTTCAGTTTGTATGCGTCCCTAGGTCTGAAGTGGGTCTCTTGTAGAGAGCATATATATGGGTCTTGTTTTTGTATCCATTCAGCAAGCTTATGTCTTTTGTTGGAGCATTTAATCCATTCATGTTTAAGGTAATTATCAATATGTATGTTCCTATGACCATTTTCTTAATTGTTTTGGGTTAGGTTTTGTAGTGCCTTTTCTTTCCTGTGTTTTCCACTTAGAGAAGTTCCTTTAGCATTTGTTGTAGAGCTGGTTTTGTGGTGCTGAATTCTCTTAGCTTTTGCCTGTCTGTAAAGCTTTTGATTTCTCCATCAAATCTGAATGAGATCCTTTCCAGGTAGGGTAATCTTTGTTGTAGGTTCTTCCCTTTCATCACTTTAAGTATATCATGCCACTCCCTTCTGACCTGTACAGTTTCTGCTGAGAAATCAGCTGTTAACCTTATGGGAGTTCCCTTATATGTTATTTGTTGTTTTTCCCTTGCTGCTTCCAATAATTTTTCTTTGTCTTTAATTTTTGCCAATTTGATTACTATGTGTCTCACAGCGTTTCTCCTTGGGTTTATCCTGTATGTGACTCGCTGCGCTTCCTGGACTTGGGTGGCTATTTCCTTTCCCATGTTAGGTAAGTTTTCGACTATAATCTCTTCAAATATTTTCTTGGGTCCTTTCTCTCTCTCTTCTCCTTCTGGGACCCCTATAATGTGAATGTTGTTGCTTTTAATGTTGTCCCAGAGGTCTCTTAGGCTGTCTTCATTTTTCATTTTTTTTCTTTATTCTGTTCCGCAGCAGTGAATTCCACCATTCTGTCTTCCAGGTCACTTATCCGTTCTTCTGCCTCAGTAATTTTGCTATTGCTTCCTTCTAGTGTAGTTTTCATTTCAGTTATTGTATTGTTCATCTCTGTTTGTTTGTTCTTTAATTCTTCTAGGTCTTTGTTAAACATTTCTTGCATCTTCTCGATCTTTGCCTCCATTGTTTTTCTGAGGTCCTGGATCATCTTCACTATCATTATTCTGAATTCTTTTTCTGGAAGGTTGCCTATCTCCACTTCATTTAGTTGTTTTTCTGGGGTTTTATCTTGTTCCTTCATCTGGTACATAGCCCTCTGCCTTTTCATCTTGTCTATCTTTCTGTGAATGTGGTTTTTGTTCCACAGGTTGCAGGATTGCAGTTCTTCTTGCTTCTGCTCTCTGTCCTCTGGTGGATGAGGCTACCTCTCTTTCTCTTTATTTGCTTTGTGGCTGGTCAATGTTATCATGGTCTTTGGGGGAACCATAACTCTGAATATTTCTTTTAAAGTCTAGTGATTTCTTGGCAGGGTGCAGGGGAGGGCTCTACTCAGGGGAAAAAAATCTCTTGTGACAATAAAATGCAGATAACTACTTCACTTTGACTCTTTTATATATAGGTCACAAATTTTTATACAGCCTAGCTATAATTCATCAAAATATTCAGGCTGAAAAATTGCAACTGGTGCAAAGATATCATTAACTTTCATTTACAAACAATGGCTGTGTTGCCTTCTCCCTGAATCACCTCAAGTCATTCTATTTTATTTTCATGAGTTGGCCTTTCATCTTCCATGGATACATTTCTGTTACGCAACATCTAACAAGAGGAGATTACTGAAAGTCTCCTTATTTTTCTTTTAAAGAGCATCCTGGATGATTACTGTATTTGCTCATCAGAAAATGGAGTATGAGAACATTCTAATATTTGCCTCTCTAAGGGCCTCATAAAAAGAGATTGAGCTATTCTCCAACCCCCCTACCTGACCCCCAAACACTCCTATCACTACCACACACATACAATCTTGCCACTATCCTCAGTCTTAACCCAGATATATTCCTAGAAGGAAGAGATTTAATTAAGCCTAGTGACATTAGTTATGTGGCTCTTTGCCTGGGAGGAGTAGCCAGGGAGCATGTTAATTCTGATTTCTGATATAATACTGATTCAGCCACATTAATGTTGTGAACCAAAGCTTTAGCACTTTTTCAGAGTGTAAAAAATGTGACTTGATATCCCTAAATATCAACTAGCAGCTCTGGGCTTAACTGCTGATGCTTTGATGCTTGTACTGAATATCTAGTTATGTTGATTCTTAAGTATTTTTCAAGATGCTCAGCAATTGCACAAAGATAATTGCGAAAAATCAAGGAAGTATTCCAAAACTAAATGGAATAGTAAAATATAACATCTGTCTTGTACCAAAAAGGTAGAGATTACCTGAGCTAAGTTTGCAAATTTCAAAGAAGATTTATAGATCTTGAAACTTCAAAGATTTATTCTTTCAGTAGGGCCACTTTTATACTTGATGTAATATAACTTTACAGAGACTATAAGAAACAGAAAGCAGAAAATAGGAATACTTCCATCATTTTCCTGTGTGTTAGTTTTACTCCCTAACACGCGAGCTCCTTGGCATCTGGAAGTTTGAATTTAATATATATTTTTATGACATATACACTGTTTTGCTCAATGTTATATTTAAAATGAGTTCTCCAAAAGAAGTTCTTGTATGAGTGGATCCCGATTCTGACGCTTCTGAGACCAGATGACACTTAAACCTTTTCCTGCTTCTTTGCCTTCTTTATCTAGTTAATTTCAAATTCTTTAAAACTCAGCAGGGACAGCCCTGTGTAGAATGAATCTAGCAATATTTTCAACCGATGCACACAGAACAATTTCAATGACTTGGGAAAATGCTCATTAAATAATGTTATTCAATGATATCACAATGCAAAACTATTTCCTGACAAAGCTGTTCATTTGCAAACCAGTCCAATTTTCCACCCCCTTGTTACTGCCCCATCAAACCTAGAGAAACAGCTTAGAGCTCTGCTTGCTGATGGATCATCAATGATTGGCCCAAGGTTAGAATCTGATCTAAGGGAGTCAATTATATTCTCTCTCTCACTGGAACATTTTTTTCTACTTCCTTTTTAAAAGTTTTAAAATTTACATACCATTTAGTATGTAAATTTGCATTCATTTTAGGGTACAATTCTATAAATTTTGACAAATGCAAAGAGCCATGTCACTACCACCATAATCAGGATATGGAACATTTTCATCATCCCCACTGACCCTAAAAAATTGTCTTACACTACCTCTTGGTAGCCAAATAGTGTCACCGCTAACTCCCGGCAATCATGGATATGTTCTTCATTCCTATAATTTTGCCTTTCTGAGAATACTACATAAATGGAATCATGTAGTATGTCACCTTTCGAATTTGGCTTTTTTACTTAGCTTAATGCATTCTAGATTCATTCCTCTTGTTGCACATATAAACAAGTATACTTTTATTACTAAGTAGTATTCCATTGTATGCATATACCACAATTTGCTTGCGCATTCCCAGTTGAGGGACATTTGGATGGTTTCCAGTTTGAGGAAATTATGAATAAAGCTGCTATAAAAATTTTTTAGAAGTTTTTTCATTTCACTTGGGTAAATAGGTAGAACGAGAATTTCTACTTCATATGGGAAATATATATTTAACTTTATAAGAAACTGACAAACTATCTTCCAAAATAGCTGTACCATTTTGCATTCCAGTGGCAACATATGAAAGTTCCAGTTGCTCTAAATCTTTGCCAGTTTTTTTTTAACCATTCTAATAGGTACGTAATAATATATCTCACTGTGGTTTTGATTTACGATTCTCTAATAATTAATAACGCTGAGCAGCTTTTCATGTGTTTGTTTGTCATCTGTATGAATTGTTTGGTAAAGTATCTTCAAAACTTTGCCCATATTTTAATTAGGTTGTTGGTTTTCTTATTATTCAGTTATAAGAATTTTTTATATATTCTCAGTACAAGTGTTTGTGGGTATGTGTTTTGCAAATATTTTCTCCCAGTGTGTGGCTTGTCTTTTCATTCTCTTAACAGTGTCTTGCACAGCAGACATTTTTAATATTGATGAAGTCCCAATTTATCAATTTGTTTTCTTTTATGGATTAGGTATGCTTTTGGTGTCATACCTAAAAAGTCTGCCTAACCCAAGATCACAAAGATTTTATCGTATGTTTTTTTCTAAAAGTTTCAGAGTTTGATATTTTACCTTTAGATCTATGATCCATTTCTAGTTACTTAATGTTACAAGTGTCTCATTGGAATTTGAGCTCAGAGGCCCAGAATGAAGTCATCAGTTGATGAAAGACTTCTAAATAAATGGTTTTGATAAAGATTTGGGGATGGCTGCCATGCTGTACCAAGTACAAGCTTAATAAGCAAAGAGAAGCAAGAATGAGAGAGATCACATGATCTCTGAGCAGTGATAAGTGTAAATTAGGATCTTGAATTTCCCATTCTATTTCCCAGGGGGCCTGTCTGAAATCCTTCAATTATCCCTTACCCCCACTGCCTGAGTTAGCCTCAGGGGGTTTCTGATCCTCGCCAACAAATGAACTTTGACAGGAACAGCCCTATACCCAGTGTGATGATTTTAATTGAGTGTGTGTGTTTGCGCATTTAAGTAATTTTAAATAACACAACTTGAATATGTAGAGAAAGTATGTAATTTCTTTCTTCTGTCTACAGATGCTCTGTTCCTCCTCTCTAGCACCCAGCTGTCGTTGGTTAAGAAAACATTAACTACATTAACTGTCAGATTTAACATTTAGTTTGATCTTATAAATCAAACTCCTTCTTAAAGTGTTGTTGGATAAAATGTTAATCTTTCAAATATCCTCCTACTCCCTCTGCTTCTCTGCAGAAAGTAGAAGTGGTTGTAAGAATGTGGGGGAGGGGGAGGCTCACTGACCTCAGGGCAGAAGGGATAAGGCATGTTCTTCCAGCTCCTTGGCCTTCCTTGCCTCTGGAGCAATGACCTCACCACCTGGATGCTACTAGCGCCAATGCCATCATAGCATCTATCTGCAGCTGGTGAAGCTGGTCACTGGTCTCTCAAAGCTTAGACAAGCCTGGCAATCTAGATCCCTCTCAGGTCTTACAACTCTCACCAAGCCCCAAGGTTGAGCTCTCAACCTTGTGTGACAGAGACAGCCTGCCATCACTGTGGTAAGCCCATTTGACAGTCTCCACAGTCACGCTGAATTACTTCTGCTTTGCCATACGGGAATCAAGGACAGCTCCCAAGAGATGCACTTTAGGACCCCTCTCTGCCTGAGCAGGCTGTCTGGGCACGACGGTAATTTTGCTGTGACTTCACCTCTGATCTGCGGTAGCCAGCCTGGTAGCCTCCTCCCGCACCCCCAGCAGACATCAGAAGGCGGGAGTGGGCAAGAACTCTGCTGCTGTGAGCCTCACTCTTCTAACCCATCTCAGGGCACACATCTGACCTCTCCCCTACTTCTCTTTCCTTCTTTCCCCTAAACAATCTGGGGATGGAAGAGAGTCATGGTCTTATGGTCTGGCCCTCCATTAGGCAATTTTTCTGATCTAGCTGATTAAGTATGGACTTTGATATACTCAAGTAAGGAGACAAAGAATTTAGACATTTCTTTCTCAAAGCAATACCCTGGTTTTCAAGACTACTGACTTGCTGCAAATCCTATTTTTGAAGATCAGAAGTTGAGTACTATCTCATTTCTTCCTGTCTGCTTTCATGGTAGATGGATAGGTGGATACCTCGGACAGAGTTAAGACTAAGGTCAAGTGCTTAAAAAGACAAAAGAAACCACATCAAACCATTTTAAACTATTATCACCACCACATCCCTCTTTCAGACTATACACACACACACACACACACACACACACACACACAGAGTCTAAACAAACTGGTCCTTCTTCTTCCCAACTTAAAGCCCATCTCAGCACAGACTTCTATCCAAAACTACACATCCACTCCCACAAAGGCTTTGAAATGATTCGTCTTTATTGACAGTATCTTGAAAGGGAGACAAAAGGAGGATTGATTATATTCCATGACATATAAGAAAACATCCTCAATTTTTTTTCAGGGCCCTACCTCCCAAGTGTCGGCATGATAACTACTGCCCCGTTATCTCCCTTCTTCCTCACATTTCAGCCAATGCTACATTGTTTCAGGGCCCTCTTCTCACTTTTACCTCCCTCAACTTCTTCTCACTCTCAGACCCCCCACTCTGGGTTCCAGACTGCTTACAGTGTAACTCAGTGTCCTCCCTCATGTAAACGCATACAGCTGCCCTTGGCTCCTCCCCATTCTCTTCTCCCACTAACCCGATTAGCACATTGAGGCCAGGAGCCAAACGTGGAATCACCTTTGATTCCATCAGGAAGGACAGAAAACCCACACTTGACATGTTAAAATATCTGCCCGGCCATGCGCACACACATACACAGGACTGAATACATACATAGAAAATTCCTAAGGAAAACAAATCAAAATGTTGACTGTGGTCCTCTTTGGATGGAAGGATTATAGTTGATTATTTTCTTCTTTATACTTTTTGGAATTTTCAGAAAATTCAATGACATGCATTGATTTCTTCCATACTTAAAAAAGTCACAGTTAAGATTTTTAAAACTTGGCTGAAATCTTACTTGCTTCAAGAAATGTGGTCTATTAACCTCCCCCACCTGAATTCCTAGTAATTAATTTTTTGATTAAACATTTAACTATTTATTGATCCCTACTATATGGCAGTCTCCGTGCTAGGTGTGTGGATACAATACAATGCCCCAAAAGTCCAATACACAGAGAGGATATGTAAGCCATCTTTATGGCAAGGTACCAATTATACAGAATGGACACAGGTTAAAGTGCTGGAGCAGGTCTAGAGGCCTCTATCCTGCCTTTAGTTGCTGACTCTGAGGGGACATCTAGGGTGGAAGGGACACCCTGAGGTCATTCACCAACTAAATGGGAGTACTTTCAGTATTTTATCACACTTGTTCATATGTAATTTAGTCTTAGTCTCAAATCTCAAATTATTAAAAATAAATATGCACACACACATATATGTATACATATAATGTATTGACGTCTTCTAATCCTAAATATAAATATGCATGCACATATACACATATATGTTTTCTAACTCTAATTCAGACTTTTCTGTTTTATTTCTATTCCCCATAGTGCCTTGCATAAGTGCTACACATGATAGACATTCAATAAACCCATGTTGACCCCTTGAATCCACTGCCAGGTACTAGCTGGTCCAGACAAGGTATAAAAACAATGTTTCTCAACGTGTAAGACTCATCCTAGTGAAGGTGTGTAAGATGAAATAGTTCACAAACACGGCATTAAATAACACTTAACTAATAGAGTGATAAAGTTATTCTATTGTCAATTCTTTCTCAACCCTTCCAAAGAAATTGAGGAAACAGTTTTATTTTGACAGCAGAGTACCCTTCTCACCTCCCTAAAACTAACATCTCCTTTTTAAGAAAAAGAGACCAGGCTTCAAGCTCGGATCCTTTTCAGCCTTGAGAGTCTGAAAACTGTTTTGTCTTCACAGTTTTTGTGTTGGGTCTTCTGTTTTTGGCATGTGATAGCCTGTTTCCTTTTTATAAGAGATTTAGGTGAATAAAAAGGTAAGTCAGCAGCTTTTTTTTTTTTTTTAAGATTTAGCAAATTTTGGAAAGGTGGGTCCACAAATGACTCAATTGTGGGAAACTCTGCTCTAAAAGCCACTCCTGCTAAAATTCTTTATCTCCAAACCCTGGTGATTGCCTTTGGTCTGGAGTTGTGAACACAATCAGTGGCTCAAAAGTGGGCAAATTAGCACTAGTCCTAGGGGGGAGGTGGGGACCAGAAAGGAGATGGTCTGGATGCTGAGCCTGAAGAAAAAACCACCTGAGCTTCACAAACACACAGTCCTCCATGAATCACCTCCAGTACCAAGACAAGCCTCCCACACCGTTGCCTCACAGATGGTCTTTGTGTAGTTGCTTCAGATCATTACCCTGTTTTCTCCCAAGAAAAGACACTCAGTGGACGGGGCAGGTCATATGATTCATTCTAGACCCAACAGCATCAGAAGACTTGGACCTCACTTTTCCTGAACGTGATTCAACCTATCTAAGCTCCGCGGTATTTCTCTTTATCTTTGAGCTATGCAGAAAACAGAGACGACAGCCACAATTTACTCTTAAATGTTAGCAGAAACTAATCTAAATTCTAATCTTAGGAATTCCAGGAGAAATCAAACCAGTGAAATTATATGACGCACTGCCAGGAATGTACCTAAGAAATAATTATAATGAAATTCCTTTGTTATCTGTTAATATTAATTGCCAGGCACTCTATCACCATGGGGATAAGCAAGTGACCCTGATCTTTCAATTCTTACATGCTAAGGGATAAGATAAAACAATAGATCCCTATCTGGGGAGAAGCAGGCTCTTATTTTTGTGATAAACAAAATAGCGCATTGGTTAAGTCCTATTATCATTTGATAAAGATCCAGGAGAGACTGATGGTCGAGGGCAGAATTCCAAGAGATTTCTTCTAAACAGAATTGTTAGGAGAAAAAAAAGTAACAGTTAGAGTGAAAGATTGTTCCAAACATTACTAATGACATCTACAAGGGAACAGGGTTAGGTCAAGAAATAGAGGAAGAAGATTATGGCAGGAAGGTTAGGAATGAAGACATCTAGGCTGATTGTTGTCAGGTCAAGATTATAGGAGCTAAGACACAATACCATAAATCACTTAAACAATCACACAAGAAGTTGATTCTTTAACATTTTGATTATCTAATAACTATGTTCAGATGTATCGAAATTGGTACAGACTTAATTCTTCAAAGCAACCTCTTAGATTTTACATTAAAGCTTCCAGGTAGGGACTTCCCTGGTGGCGCAGTGGTTAAGAATCCACCTGTCAACGCACGGGACACAGGTTCGAGCCCTGGTCCGGGAAGATCCCACATGCTGCGGAGCAACTAAGCCTGTGCACCGCAACTGCTGAGCCTGCATTCTAGAGCTCGCGAACCATAACTACTGACGCCCACGCACCTAGAGCCCCTGCTGCAACAAGAGAAGCCACCGCCATGAGAAGCCCGTGCACCACAATGAAGACCCAACGCAGCCAAAAATAAAAAAAAATTTTTAAAAGACTCTAGGTGTTCTCTAAGAATAAGGCCAGTAGAACCCATGGTCGGAATCCTGTCTGGCCTCCCAAAGTCCTGACAGGTAATCCCACTGACATTGACAAAATAGGCAAAGCAGAAGTGGACTGCCGCCAGCTGCTCTGACATTTTGCATTTTATATTTTCAAAAAAACACTGCATACTCACGACTTTTGGAAAATATATTCACATACCACATGTGAATATGTTAGGAATCAATCAAAATCTTGGGCAATGGAAAATTCCTTTGTTACTAATAAAGCTTCATTACAATAAATTTTAATTCAGATTGACGGCACTCAAATATCACCCATATTATAAAATAAAATACTTATTAATAGTAAAAAACACAACAGAGTTAAATCGGCAGTTGCTTATATAACATAACAAGTATGTCCCAAAGTCCTATATTTTGAAATTCCTCTTCAGTAAAAAGTCAAAATCACACATACCAGAGTTTTATGCCCCCAAGATCTGATTTAGCAACTACTCCTTAATAAGAGTCCTAGATTTTCATAAAATTTATGATAAAAGAATTTTACATTAATATCTAAGGCAAACTATGCAACCAGGCAACAGACGTAGATACCTACACATACCCATGATTATAACCAACCAAAGCTAAGTCTCGGTCTTTTTAAAATATATTTGTAGACACAGTAAAAGCCACGTCGATGTGTTCAGCTTTCACAATTGTTGATTTCACAGCAAGAAGTTACCTTGAAGATCACGTTGCCTGAGGAAGCCGAAACCCCAATCCTAGCCGGACCTGGGTTCAAACATCCCAGCTCGCGTGACTAAGTGACTGAGCCGAGCTCTTAGATTGTCTGAGATGCCACAGGAAACAGCACAGCTAACTGTACCCACCTTATCGGGCTCTTTGGAGGAGCAGACGAGGGACACTCTGTCAAGCCCGCAGCAGTGCCTGGCACGGAGGACGGGCTCAATAAACGTGGGCTGCCGTCATCAGTCTCATCAACAGCAGCTGCATGATCCTAAATGAGGTAAACCAGGACCTGACCAAGATCAAACAGCTAGTAAGTGGGAGAGTTAGGGCTTGAATCAGGTTTCCTGAATTTTCATCCCGCGCTATTGCCACTTAACCACAGCTGCCCCTGATGTTTCATCCAGTTAAAGATCACGTTTGTAAGAGATGGATGAACGTGGTCACGCAGTTTCTGCTCAGCGGCATTTCGACTTTGCAGTGAAGCCCCAGGAACTGCGTGTGATGTGAGATGAAATCACATTGCAACGGGGTCTTTAAGCCAGTTAGAGAAATTCCTCTTGTGTTCCATTAGTTTAATTATGACACAGTTAAACAGACTCTGAGAAATTTCAAACCTGGGAACATGTGCCCACAGAGACACCCAGGCCCTGGCAGTGGTTCTTAATTGCATTCCTCAGTCAGGTGTCAAGCAGAGCTCAGGCACCAGCACACAAGCCAGTTTTGTTTAGAATACCTCAAAAAGCCAGCCAAGTGGCAAATGTGGACATCTGTGCTAGACTGTGGCTGTCCTGTTTTTTCAGTCTAATCTGTCAAGATAACCATTTCCCCATTCTCTTAAACAAACACAGACTTCCTTGTTTAAACACCATAACAGTTCTAACAGAACACACAGCTTTTAATCATTCTGCGTTAAGTACACTGGCAAGAGCCTGAGAAAAGAATCAAAACATCTTAAACGTAAACTGGCTGATTCTGCTGCTTTGCAAATCCCAAGAAACAGGAGAGAGAAACCTGGAATCCTAGGTAAAGGAATACAGCATTGTAGATGAAACTGGAGTGAGTTTTTAAATTATCATTGAATTAGAAAATGCCATGGGCAGTAACCCAGTTCAGCTTCTAAAGAAGAAAAAGAAAGAAAAAGAAATTGGGTCCTGGTTTGTTTGTTTTTTTCCCGCTGCAAAATGATTTAAGTTTAGCAAATTTAAGTCCACTGCTTCAATTGTTTTGTATTATTTATAAAAGCAACAGTAATGCCTGAACTGAGAGCTGTGCTTGGGAAAGCTATTTAAACGGGAGCAAGGTTGCTTCACTCATTTAACTCCCTCTTGAAAGCCCTTTAGTATAAAGCTGTCACAGCATGGTTCATATTCTTTTTCATTGATGAGGTGTTCTGGGTCATTTCCTAATATTTGAGAATAGACATGGAAGGGTTAGGGGAGAGACTTTCACAGTGGAACGAGCAGGAATATTGACAACGCGGAAGTTCAGTTTGTGCTTCCTCAGCCTCACCACTCCTGATTTCACTTGCAAAATATCCAAATGCACTCTGAAATGTGAAGAAGTTAATACTTACATAAAACCCTGATATGTTTTCTACTTTTTTTTTTTAAAGAGAGAAATGGTGGTTAAATAATACAAACTCTACATTGCCCATGCTTGAGCCTGGTGCATGTAACGGCTTGGAGATCTGACCGACTTGGGTTCACATTCTGGTTCAATGACTCAGTCGTGAGACTTTAGACAAGTTAATACACCTTTCTGAGCCTTAGTTTCTTTATCTGTGAAATGGGGATAAAAACAGCTTATTCACAGAGTATCTGTGAAGAGGAGATATATATATATATATATATATATATTTTTTTTTTTTTTTTTTTTTTCCGGTACGCAGACCTCTCACTGTTGTGGCCTCTCCCGTTGCGGAGCACAGGCTCCGGACGCGCAGGCTCAGTGGCCATGGCTCACGGGCCCAGTCGTTCCGCGGCATGTGGGATCCTCCCAGAACGGGGCACGAACCCACGTCCCCTGCATCGGCAGGCGGACTCTCAACCACTGCGCCACCAGGGAAGCCCGAGGAGATATATTTGCAATGGTAAGTGCCTCATAAAGTTAGCAATAATTAAGTAAACTATCATAATTAGAAAATGTTCTAACATAAGATTCAAGTGAATAGAGTTTACATATAACATATGGGTTATCAACTTTACAAAATGAGAAAATAATTTATCATCGAAATACCAAACCCATTTAAGAGAGATAATGCTCTGTCAATCACGCATATAATTCCTTATGGAGAAAGGAGTCAGAATTTACACAGTTGTCATAGTCATCCCAACACAGCTGGCTGGGCCACATTCCCTGGACACAGGTAGGACCCCAGTCTATAGGCTCTTGCATGTGGTCTCCTCCTTGCAGACTGTGGTCCGACCCACAGAAGGCTGGAGGACACAAGTAAGGTGGGGTCGGCTGACCATTCAAATCTTCCACTTGAATGACAAAGTCATTCTTGTCAGGCAGCTGTGCTCACCCTTATACCACCAAGGCGACCAAGGCATTCTTAATGAGAGCAGTAGCAGCAGAGACCAACAGAAGCTGACCGACCATTATTTGACCTCAGTGGAAAAATTCAGGAGTTGGAGAGGCCTGTGCGGAGGAGACGAGGAAACTAAGCCACAGAGCTGAAAATTCCTGTTCTCCGGGACACCTAACTGTGTGGTAAATGAGATTATTTCGAATCATTCTTTATTTTCTTATGAATCCTCACAATAAATACCCTAATTGAAGTAACCTGAATATGTATGGGTTGCTTTTCAACCTGAAAGAGCTAAACAGCATCATTTTATCTTTGATGATTCAGGAGGAACTTACGGATTTCAAAACACTGGAGGGTCAGGATTATTCACATCAGTTACCGTAAGAGTATAGATGTCTAGCTACTTCCTCTTGAGATTTATATCTGCATTCTGATGGCTGCTACTAAATAGTGGGTAACACTCATGAGGGTCTCTTGAGCTCAGTGTAATACTTTAATTAAACAAATATTTATTAATACTCTATGTGTACTAGATGTCTACTGTATAAAAACACATTGCTAAATATTATGAATAATTAACAAATGAATACGAAGTTTTCCTCTCCTCAAAAATATTACAACTTAATGGGATTTGACAAGTTCATAAGCACTGACTATGAGAGAGAATATGATAAATGCTTTAAGAGTGAGAAGTAAAACTTTTACCACAGTCCAGGTAACTATGTGAGGTGATGGATGTGTGAATTAGCGTCAATGTGGTAATCATTTCACCATGTATATGACTATCAAATCATCACACTGTACATCTTAAATATATACAATTTTTATTGGCCAATTATAGCACAATAAAGCTGGGGTTGGGGGGGGGACTGCAAAAATACAGCTCAATAGGTGAAGTAAATCACTGTTTGAAATAAATTTTGAAAAGCAACAACAACAAAAGTTTGACCATGATCCAGAGTTGGAAGAAATTACAGGCATTTGGAAGAAGAAGTCTGCCCAGGAATCAGGGAAGATCATGGTGGGGCTTGACTCTCAACATCTTGAAATCCCAGTAGAATTTCAGTGGGAGGATGAAGCAGGGGGAGGGGGAGGGGGAGGGGGAGGGAGCCAGACAGATTGTGAGCGAGGACAGTGGAGAATATTTGGGGATCACGTCAGTATCACTGATTGACTGGCGTCTAGAGAATTTGTAGTAAAATATAAGGATGGAAGGAGGTTTGGGGCCAGGGAATGAAGGCCTTGAAATGTCACAATAAAGAACTCAGAATTTACTTTGTAAGTAATGGAGTCTAGAGAGGTTTTTGAGCAGGGAATGATATAATCAGCTGAGTTGGAGTCTGACACATGCTTCCACACTTGAATACCTTTTCTATAAAAATATGACTTTATCAAAATATCTTTATGACTAAAATAGCACATTACTTATAAAATGTGAAAAAGCAATAGAAACACAATAAAGACTAAGAATTTAAATAGTGTAACATCGACGTACAATGTGGTCTCCAATTTGCTTTATCAGTGAAAGACGTCAATTTTCTCTCCTAATACTCACTTGAAGCTGATTCCTGCAACCAATATTCTTCTCTTCACAGAGCATGGAACCAACTAGTACTATTTGTCTCTTTCCTGAGGCTACAGCATAGAGTAGACATAAAGAGTGTGAGATAGACTGCACCAAAACTGGAACTTTCATCCGTAATTCCTGTAGTATAAATTGGCACTGCCTGGGGAAGGGAGGGACGAGGATTTTGGGGTTGGCAGTTGCAAACTATTTCATATAGAATGGATGGACAACAAGGTCCTACTGTACAGCACAGGGAACCATAGTCAATATCCTGTAGTAAACCATAATGGAAAAGAGTATGAAAGAGAATGTATATACATGCATAACTGAGTCACTGTGCTGTGCAGCTGAAATTAACACAACACTGTAGATCAACTTCACTTCCATAAAAACAAATGATAAAAAAGAAGAATAAATTGGCACAGCCCCTTTGGAGATCAATTTGGCATGTGTAGTAAGAGCTATAGAGTTCATATCCACTGATCCAGTATACCCCCTCTGGGTCTCTAGTCCAAGGACATTTTAAAAAATGAGAAAGTTTTAGAAACTGGTAGGATTATTATAGAGTTACACATATAAGTGAAAGGAAATAAACAAACAAATTTTTTAAAAAATAGGAGGAATCCTTAAATGATGGACTGTCTCCTTCATGAACTATTATACAGCTATTTTAAATCATAATGATGAAGGAGACTGTAGGAACATGCAACAATGTTTCTGTGCTAAGTGTAAAACAATTAGACCCAACACATGCACCATGATTATAAACTATGTAAAAAAATAATCATATAGAAGAGATTGGATGACAATAGATAAAAAACAATGATACCAATTTGTGTTGGGATAATTTTATGAAAGGAAATGGGTTTTTCCTCTATTCTGTCTTCCAAAATGCTGTCATGTTGTTATAATTAACAAAGAGTAAAGGAAAAAAAAAAGATTAAAAACAGAGCCGTAGGAGGAAGCTAGCAGTACCTTTAAGATAAGATGTGAAGAAAGCAGCAAGTGGCTTTGAGTGGCTTCTTTCCTGGCAGACCCCACGGGGGCACAGAGGGCTGTGCAGGTTCCCGGGAGACCCGAGGCTGCCAAAGTCACATAGCATAGAGTGAAAAATGAGTTCCGTGAGGATTTTGTCCTCTTTGGTTCCTGTACGATGGAGCATTAAAAAGATTGGGAAAGGGAAAACGGAGGTATGTGCGACACTTCATTGAGCTGTAGTTCTAATATACAGATCATCAAACAACACCCTCTATATTCTCTTCTCAAATGCTTATATAGAGTATGGTTTCCTTCTTTTTCCTCCCTTGGGAATGAGAATTAGGAAGTTCAGAAATAGAACACCTTGAATAAAGTCACTGTTTACCATCTGATCTCAGCACCATACATTTAGAAATAGAGCTCTTTCATTCTTCTCTTAAGTAAACCAGTAAAAACAAAACGTTTTCTGGTCACAACTGAGACCGAGATAAAGACCTACCTAAACGTCTTGTGTGGCATCATAGAATGTGTATTTAATTGTTGGCTACAAATAGCCAACCTCTTATCTCTACATTTCTCAGAACAATCTTATCTATAGAATTATTCATAATTCTACAAAATGTACAGCAACCAAAAGAATAAAAAAAATAGAGCACCACCATATACAATGAGGCAAGTTAAATTCTTACAAGGATTTAAATATTATTCAATAATTTATGTGCTGCTTCGATTAAAACAGTTTTAAAGGGAAAAACTGATTCAAAGGCAATTAGTACTGTTAAATAAAAGTTTTGCTTTTCAGGACTTTCATTATTTACAAGATATTTTTATCATTAATTTAAATTAGACAACATTTAACTAGCTTGCTACCACGTATGTTGTATAAGACAGAAACCAATGTTTTTCTCTGCACCCATTTTTACGTGGAACCTCTTCCCATTGGTAGGTGGCTGCTCTGATCTGGCCCTGGGCGCTGGAGTTATTTTTGGGGTGTGCAAACATCTTTAACCCTGCTCCTCCTGACTGTTGTGAGGGAGATACACAGAAAATGCAGAGTCTTGGCAGTATTTCACACTTCATTCCAAGGAGAAGGCAAAGGTTAAGAATGAAGAAAATGAAGCAGACAGCCATGTGTGGCTTGCTGTTCTGCAGAGGCGGATTCCCTGACACAAACAGAAGAAAGGCCCATGAATGAGATCGTGTCAACTTCCTCTGCTTACATAGTAATGCTGGCCTCCTTTCCTTTCAGAAAAACAAGTCATCCGTGCACCCAAGTTCAGGGCTGCATTGTCAAATGTTTCCGAAGTCCCAGTGACAGCACAGTGACACAGGTCCAAGGGAAAGGGCCAAGCCAGCTTTTCGGAGCCTGGTCTGAGGGTCCTACAAGAATATACGGAGTCCACTCTGCATGTCAATGAAATCTGAACCTCACATCGTCTAATAGTCAATAAACCTCTGGAAACGTGCTGAGTGAGTGGCTTGATTTGGGAAGGGGAGCACTTTTTCAGGAATCTCAAGATGGTGTTTGGCTGGCTTTGGGGCTTAGTGACACATTTTTAAATGTTCAAGGGGAATGATGCTGGGTTTGGGCAATGCCACTATTCACAGCGAATGAGACTCAGTCAAATCACTTCACAGATGAACTCTAAGTCAGAAAGAGTTTTCTAAATTATATTTTAATCCATGGATTAGTACACTTGATTTCTTTTATGATTTTTTTCTCATAAATTATTTTTGCTCTCCAGAAGCGATTCTAATTAGGGAATATGCCATCAATTCCCAGAGTAGGCATTAACTCATGGTAGATGGAAAGGCTCAAGATCATAATATTTTAGAAATGAATGAGGTTCCTATAATCCGGATCTGACATTACCCAATTGTTTTATGGGAAAATCAGCCTCTAAGTTACTGAACATTAAACAATGAGTAATATGTTGCTATGGAAACTCTATATTAAAATCAGATGTGTATAAATGTCTTCATTTTGATTTTTTTTTTTTTTGGTTGTTGTTGCATATGTGAATTTTTTTTAAGTCTCTTTGAAAAGACCCCTAGCTGGATGGCAGACCATTAGCCATCTCTGCCGATGGCAGAAGGTATCGATAAGGTATTATTCCAGCAACATTCTCCCACCTCAAAGTAAGGTCCTCAGGAGGTCAGGTATCTCTATGGACTGTTAGTGGTATTCTTTAGGATTTCAGAAACAAAGATATCTCACTCCAGGTAATTTGACAATACAGTGCTTGTTCTACTAGCAGCCCCCCAGATAGCCAAATTCCCAGAGTAGCTGATCTTTCCTGGTCCTGATTCTTGGCACCGCACACAGATGGCCAGCGTAGCTCATCACTAACGGGCTCCTCTCTAGACAGAATATCTGAGCACTTCTGCTCCCATCAGTTGTCCTGTATACTAACCAAGAGTAACTTGTGTTTGCTCGTCAACCAGTTTATACAAGCTGCCCTCGTTATTATGATTATGTCATTTATTTACTATTTAAAACACACTGATAAAATAAAAGTGCCCGAAGAAAGAGATTTGTACTTTCTTTGAGTTTTTTTTTTGTTTTTGTTTTGTTTAATGTCCTCAAATTAGGTGTAGGTGAAAAAATTGTAAATGACTGGTGGGATAATATAAAAATTTAGGAAGATTTTGTTTTCAGATTTCTTCAAAAATGTTAAGTTCCTTTTCCTCTAAAAAAACAAAAAACAAAGAAAATATGCAGTTGAGACGCTCATGCAGAAAAGATTATGCAGGACATGAATCACTGGCCCAGAAAAGTGTTAGATTAACGCACGTTTATATGCTATAAGTTAAAACAAAATGTTTAAAGTATGTGTCCATCATCACTCATGACTCCCTGTTTTAACTGATGTTCGTTTTACAAACCCACGAGCTACCAATCCCTGATGATTTCGAATAGGAGGAACTCTACTGTAGTATACAGAGAAATATTCTGTACTCTATAGGTTTCTCCTGTAGTATATAGAGTGCCCTGGAGGAGAGAATCAAGAATCAGAGACATGATTCAGGAAGTTATTTTAGTAAACACAAGAAGAAATGAGAACCTGAACTATGCTGATGACAAAAAAGTTAGAGATGTATATAAGAGAAACTGCAGAATAGAAGTAACAAAGTCCTGACCATTTAGGAGGAATTAATGAGACTCCAAGGTTTGAGCACAAGTGGTAGGTCACACTTGGAAAGACACAGGGGGATCGGAAAAAGAAGCTGGTGTAGGGGGAGGACAGGGGTTTAGGTTTCAGATTTATTAAGGTGAAGACAGACAAAGACATCTAGGTGGAGTTACCTGAAGGTCATTAGGAGGTAGTTAGAAATATAGGAGAAACATTTCTATTTCACTAACAGAAATACAGGTTTGGAAGTGGTAATGTAGATAGTAGCAGTTAAAGTTCTGAAGACGGAAGAAAAGACAAAAGAGAACAGTGACCTGAGGGGGGAAAAAAGATCTAAGTTTGAGGGCAAAAGGAGGGAGAAGAGCCACAAAGGAGACAGAATAGTTCAAAAAACAAAGATAAGATTACAGCGGGACAAGTCTCAGACTCCAAGGGAGGAAAAAGTTGGGGACGTTGGCAGACGTCAAGGACAGATGCTTCAGAGAAATGCCATTTCAATCTATCAATCACCAGGCCCCGCTCAAGGAAGCACTCTCATTGGAAAGGTGAGGGTTTCGACTGAGATTTCTACACAAGGATTCAAAACGTGAAGGACTGAGCTCCTGGTGAGGAAGAAGGGGCAAGGGCAATAGAGAGCTCAAGAAGTTTGACGGTGAAAAGGAGGGAGACAGCATTATGCATTAGGGGCTAAGATGGTTGAGCAGTTGAGATTTTTTTAGCTGATCGTGTTTATGTGAGAAGGGAAGGCCGCATTAAAGACGATAGAGGTGGCAACATAAACCCGAGGGGAAGGGCCCCAAAGAGGTGGAAAGGGAGGAGGGGAGTAAGAGAGCAAAAAAGGGCAAACTTGGCAAAAAGGAAAATGACCTTCTTTCTTAAAGACAGGAGTGAGGAAAGAGAGAGGGTGAGGAGAAGATGAAAATTGAAAATGAGGACTCACCAGAGAAAGAAAATCCCACAAAAACATTATTTTGGTTGGTTTTTTCTTTTAACCTGGAGAAACATTACACAGACAATCATGGCATCTGGTAGAACCAAGGAAAGACTAAATTAATTTCTGAATTTCTCTTCATGCTCTCCAGTCATGGCTGGATAGAACAGACACCTAAAGGCCCGAGTCAGCGTCCTGGCATAGGTAACAGCACAGTCTTTCTGGGGAATCCACTTTTCTGAGTAATTCCTCCTTCTAATGCTCACAGCATCAGCATGAACCCTTCAGCACAGAGAATTTCTATAGCTGTGGTTGGTATTTCTAACTGAAGCCCCATCACATTACTTGAGTATTTGCTTCTCAAAAGCAAAGCCTTGTAAAGACAGGGATGACAATTCCCAGCTCCCCCTGTCAGAGGGGTTCACCCGCAGGCCTTCCCTACCTGTTCACAGCCTCTTAAAAAGGTGCCAGATTGAAACATGAAGAAGTTGGGCTGGCTTTTACTTTCTAGAAACTTTGAACAGCTGAGGCATTGAGAAGTTAACGTGATAGGAATCAGCCTTTCCTGGGTTATTTCAATCTTAGGCTAAAGCATTTCAATTGCACTGAGTAATCATGTAAGAGGAGAGAGACATTCTCTGTCCGGTGAACATGAATGCTTGTACACACTAATCTTACTAACAGGTGGAAGGTAAATACCCTGTATGATTAGAAGGGAGGGCCTCCCAAATGCCTCGCTATCCCAAGATACGTCCGCCATGAGGTTGCTCAACTCCTAGATAGACAGGCCCATTTCATTTCTGCTGATGAGGCCACTGTAGTTTTACAAGTCACCTTTGCGCTGAAAATCATCCCAAGAGAGGAGATAATCATTAACACTTTATACATTAGTGTGTCAAATCTGTCCGCCTGTCCAGAACAATGAAGGACAGAAAGGCAAGGGCGGCAAATGGTCTAGACTCCAGATCGGCCAAAGGGGAGTGCAAGCCTGGGCGGAAGCTTCTGTAGATGGAGAAGTCTGAGCAGCCAGCCTGGTCCCCTGGAGCAGGCACAGGAAAATAAGCGCACAGGACAAGTGGGGGAACGCTTCCTCAACTTACCAAGGACCCCAAAGGCTTGTAGATGGGGCCCATTCCAGAAGAAACAAACTTAACAAGGTCATATGGGTTATAGCCCACCGTGCTGCTCCACAGGTGAAACTCCAGTCTGGTGACACCTTCCCCCCGACCCCTGCCAGCAGTCCGCTCTCTGTGTCTGTTCAGACAGGACCAAGTTGTAAGATAAAGGGGGTTAGAACACTAGGTAGACAATCAGACCAGATGATGCTTAAAATCTCTTCTATAATAATATCAAGATTCTGTGAGTCTATAAAATACTGCTGAATGTTGTCCAAAGCTCAGAATTTCAAAGGGGTTTGGTTAGATAAAGACTCCCTTACAATAAAGATTTTGTCTTTTTAAATAATGAATCCCAGCTCAATTTTTAAATTTATTTCTTGATGGATTTTGAGCGCAGAGAAGTCGGAAAGTTTGTAAATACATTTCATTTAGCAGTTGAGGAATCCTGGCTACCTCATGCACCACTTGATGTTATTTTGAGATAGCAAAGGAAATGGGAAAGAAAAATCATGTTTAGTGTGCAACTATTAGGCACTTTGCAATTCATTATTTACTTCTCTTTAATACACATCCATTTTGTTTTGTTATCCCCACCTTATAGATGAGGGAATTGATGCCCCTTGAGGTTAAATAACTTGCCCAGGGACATAAAATCAAAGGGTACAGATGCAGGGTCTAACCAGAGTGTTTCTGATACCAAATCTCATGCTCCTTCTACTATGCCTATGACCTATCTCATACTTCGAGTTAAATATAGACACTTCTTGACTGATTCCACCAAATCATCCACGTTCAGTGGAGAAAGTCCTGTTTTAAGCGTAGCTATAACCCAAGGACATTCTTGGTCTGAGTACAGCCCTTGGTAAATAATCTTTTATAAAAGAAGGACATTTTTATGCCCATTCTATTCATAGTAAGAATTTCAATGGATTGAAATGTGGTAAATCCTTAAAGCATTTTGAGTAGCAAATATTGAAATACAGTACTGTGTGGTTTCTAATATACGTTAAAGCAGATTTAAAAGCAAAAATACAATGGGGTCCTTCAAAAAAGAATTTGTTACTCTAAAATATGACCAATACAATTAATCTTGCATATTCAAATAGGATGCTTAAAAAAATTTTAACTCTAGAATTGTTAGAATTCCTGTTCATATCACCATTGCAGATCTTTTTTTTACCCCGGTGTTTAATTTAAATGTTTATGAAAGTAATAAATAGAGTCCCTTGAAATATGGTGACAGACTTGCTAGCAATTAGACATATGATCATATATGCTTTTTAACAAAACCATATTCTCTGATCCAGAGCAAACTATGTAGGCTATGCCTTTCCTTAGAGTAAGTGAAAAATAAAAGTAGATTTTACCCCTACACAATTTGAAACTATTTATAAGAAATCTACAGAAAAAAGTTGAACTTCATGAAACTATTTGGCTATTCTCTTCATGAGGTTTGAATCCCACAAGCATGCTTCTCCAAATGTATGATTCTCCCTGCAAGAAGAATGAAGCAGAGGCTAATTATGAGTTATTTGAGGTTTTAATGGCTCCTCTGTAGGAACTGCTACGAATAACAAGACTCTGGCCTTTCTTTATTTCTTGGATCACGTCCTACTCTGGAACTTCACAGACCATCAGTGCCTTGGACTGTGGCTATGGCATTCAGACTGGACCACCTAATGGACCACACTGGTGGTGTCCAGCTCTATCTAGCCTTTAATAAATAAGCTCAATATGCTGAAGTTTTAGATTAAGAAAGTGATAAAACACAGAATCCATCGACTTATTACCTCCTCCAAAATTTAAGGGACAGTACTGCTTTGCATGCTAAGCTACACCATCTATTAGCAGCACATATCATTATAACCCGGGTCCAGAGACTATGTAAGCATCTAGACCAGAGGAGGAGGGCAGCTTAGTACCAAGAGCTGTTGATTTCTTTTAGTTATTAACCAAACTCTTCTGCAAAGATAGGTTCCAGGATGAATCCCAGAGTTGGGAAAATCATGCCAAACACTTCAAAATTCTGAACATACTTACTTCAAAGTAACTACTGCTGTCCTGTGACAATTTTTGACTTAGTATCTTGGGAAATGCTTTTCCACGGATATATATTTGATTTTATAATAGACATCAATAGGGAAATGGGATTTGCTTTGCAGAAATTCACTTTATAGCCAAATCTGCCAGCATGCATCTATTTTATAAACTGAGAGCTGAATTTATTTATGTTCATATCTATCACCTCTATAACTGCTTACCTCTCTGGGGCTTCCTTCATGCAGAATCTGACAGGAGAAAATTGAGTAGAGAAGAATCTGGTTAATTCAACAAATATGATAGAACTTGTGGGGGAGTGCTCAATGTAACATTTGTAACCATCTCACAGAACCTTCCTGATAGACTGAATCACTTAGTTGCCTCCCGGCTCCTAACCTTTTCCACCTAAAAACTAAAACTACCTAATGAAGAAAGTGTTATTGTCACTGTGTTATTCTCATCCCTATTTCACAGATTAGGAGACAAGGGTTCTGCGATGTTATTTGACTTCCACAAGATCACAAAGTTAACAAGTGTGGTGTGATGAGCTTAAAAGAAAAGTTCTTTCATGCCTTTTGATCCCAAATTCCTTTCTTTTTTTCTTTCACTAAACCACACTGTTTTGTTTGCTCCGTCTGAGGATACAGTGATCATTTTTCTTTTCTTTCTTGTGGTTCTATTTTTCTTCCTACAGAATTTCTTTTCTCACTTCTTCACCCAACTGAACAAAACATAGTTTAATGAATTCCAAATCTTCAAAATCAAGGTATCTTTTCTATAATTGTCTCTGAATTTTCTGATTAGAAGTAAGATGCTGACCCAGCTTTATTTCAGGTCAGATCAGTCCTTGAGCCAAATTGCAAAACTCAGACTGTGTGTGTGGTGGGAGGCGGAGGGACCAGTCCAGACATCCAGGTGGAATCTTTACGTCGGACTCAGTACTAACACCTCCTTGTGAGGGGCAGGAAGGAGACCCCAAGCGGCAGAGTCATCTATTTGAGCTTCAGATTATTCACCTTCCTAACTAATCAATAATTGTTATAATTAAAATTGATAGCTGCAAATAACATGACAGAGGGCTGCTGCCAGAATGCTGATTGCGTCTTTGGCTTCGAAAGATAGGCAGCAGCGTGGAACACTTATTTTCCAATTTGCTTTTAGCTGTGTGCAAATTGCTTTCGCTGTATCCAGCTGATTTAGACCTTGCCTGGAGGTGCACTAGATTAATTGGGAGACTCACATTCATTGCTTACAGAATGGACTCTGTAATTGGCGAAATTTGTTAGTGCCAGTTATAAAATAACTATATAGTAATGCTTTTAGCCGTCCTCTGTTACTCTTTCCATGAGAGGGGAGGGGAAACAATTAGAACCCGTCTGACGATTAAGACGGGCGTTTTTACATAAGGACTAAAAGGCAGGGAGCTACAGTCAATATTTTACACAAGTAAACATTAATGTGAATATGGTATTGATTTTTTCCAAAACCTGAAAAAGTACTTGAGTGTATGAAAGTATTTTTTTATCTTTATCTTTGTTGTGTCTGAACCTTAGATAAGAGAACCCACTTTGTTCAAACTACGAGCAGATTTTTCAAAATGCTCTCTCTCCTTACTTCACTGAGTTAAAGAGAGCAAGCACTCTTTCTTACTTATTGCCAAATGGAAGAAACAGGAAAAATCCTGAGGCCCCAGTTGGGTGCCCTCCAGGTTGTCTCGTTTCTTCTGCTCTCCTCTTTGGGTCCCAGGGTACCACGAGGGCATTCCCGATGCCCAGTTCAAATATCAGACAAAGCTCAATGCACATGAGAGTCATTTTCAGCAGGAAGGCATTATTATTATTAGTTTTTTTTCAGGAGCAAAACTTGGTAGGCCAAGAACATAATATAAACTATAATACCTGTTAGAAAAACAAAGAGTTATTTGCCTTCTTAGTCCTTAAAAAAGTATCTTATGTCACCAGACTTAAATATGCAAAACTGTCCCTTCCATTTTTTAAATGATGCTCGGTTTATTGCTATGCAGACCAAATTGTACAGAGACCATTCTCACACATACTCCAAAACCACATATATCCATAGAGCAGAGATGTCAGCCAAGGCTGTCACCTAGGTAACGAAATCGCAGCTCAAACGGATTTATGTAAACAAACAAAGGAGTGGGGAACGGGTGTTCATGGGTTCAGATAAATGAAGAAGTACACAAGAAGGCTGCTTTAGACACCACTAGATTCAGGGGCTCAAAAAGGTATCACGACTGTTTCCCCCCATCCCCTGGCTCAACTTTATTTCACGTTAGCCGCACTTTCAGGAAAACCCTCACCACATGGAGGCCCCCGTTAGACTCAGATTTATATTCTATCTCTTCAGCAACACCACTGAAAAGAAAGTGCTTCTGTCCCAGTAGTTCCAGCAAATTGTCAGACCTAAATTTCACAGTGAGTCACTTGCTCACTCCGCAACCAAGCACTGTGGCCAGGAGGGCAGGATATGCTCATCAGCCACACCCGGGCTCCACCTGGAGAGCGAGTCCCCCAAAGGAACACTGAGGTGAAGTGACCAAAGGCGGGGAGATGGATGCCAGGCAGAAACAACAAATGGGGCTTCCCTGGTGGCGCAGTGGTTGAGAGTCCGCCTGCCGATGCAGGGGACACGGGTTCGTGCCCCGGTCCGGGAAGATCCCACATGCCGCGGAGCGGCTGTGCCCATGAGCCATGGCTGCTGAGCCTGTGCATCCGGAGCCTGTGCTCTGCAATGGGAGAGGCCACAACAGTGAGAGGCCCGCGTAATGCAAAACAACAACAACAACAACAAAAAGAAACAACGAATGACCACAACACTCAGAAACGAAGTGGTAGTGAAGTCTGAGTGTTTCTAGTAATACTTCTTAAATTTCATTCATTTATATCTTTGGGATCTAGTTAAAACTAAAGATCTTTCCCTCCAGAAAAACGTCTATGTGACCATGTCACGCAAAATGCTGCCTGCTGTTTCAGGAGGATTCATGCATCCCCGGAGCCTAGCTGATAAACATGGAAACAAGAATATCTTTCTGAGGTAACCAACACTGTGAGAAGTATCTGCATCTCACAGATAAGTACAATTTTAGGTTTTCTTTTCCTTCCAAGTCTGTTGTTGTTTTTCTTTCCAAGCAATTTTGTTTGTGCAGAATTCCCTTTATGCAGCTATTCGTTATCTTTGTTGTGAATAAACTCTGAAAATCTAAACTGTGCCAAATGACTATTTTGTCCAGATGATAGATTGTCAAGGACCAAGCTTTCAATCAGATGACTCACACAGTGGCCACAAGAGTGATGGCAGCCCTTCTTTATTTGGCACAAGAAAATGAGTGTTCTGAGCTAAGGCTGTGCAGTGAGTCTAATTTAAGGACTCAGCGTGAAGACATAGACGGCCAAAAATAAAAACGTTCTTTCATCTTCTTATATCATGGAGGACTATATGTGACTACTAACGAGAAAAAATTATACATAATAAGGCAACTTTTTTCATTGCTACGATTAGAAAGAGAAATTGTTTAAACATTGAAGTGACTGCTCAAAACAAAGTATTTCATAAAGTTCACCTCGGAAATGTAAATTTGAATATTTAAATTAAAATAATTCTCACAATTAAAAAGTTTAGTTAACTACACATCAGAGGGGAAAAAAGACAATTTTAGCAAAAGAAAAAAAAAGAGTATTGCTCCAAAACAGTCTTCACAGAAAGAGGTTTTGTCCTGTGTTTGCAAGACAGGATCTTAGAATCTGCTAGGAATAAAAAAGAAAGATGGAGAGAGAAAGAAAGGGAGATGGGGGGAGGGAAGATAACTTCAGTTCTTGTGTTTGGATTTTGGAAAAAAGAAGGGTTTACATGAAAGCTCAGATAAAAGAAATGGAAGAATCGCCACAATCATCATGTTCAACTTTTACTGAACATTTTGCCCTTGAAGATAGAAGGAACTGCTGTATTTCAAGACCAATAATTCCTAAATCAATTTATCAGCAAGTTCTGTAGCTGTTGGATAAAAACAAAGTTAATGGTAGGATGGGGTAAGGGAACTGAAAGCAGAAAAAACCTGAGTATTAAAAAGGACAAGATTACAGATACAAATTTCAAAATATGTAATATAAATTTCATATACACACACAGAGAAACATCTGGAAGGATATGCACCAACCAATGAGAAATGGTTATTCTTTAGGAGTTGGGGGGAGGACTAAGAGGGGAGACTTTTATTTCTTTTATTATTCCTTTTTGCTTAAATTAATTCTTAAAATAATCATTTAGTTATATATGATTTGTGCAATGAAAAAATTATATAACAGAAATAAAAATGTTTAAAACATGAGAATAAGGATTTCTGGTATAAACAATGAGACAGTTTGACTCAGGATTTCTCTTTTCTTCCTGGAAACTGTTCTGAACAGCCATGACCATGCAAAAAAAAATTTTGTGTAACACTTGGATACCAAGAACACTACAAATGTATTATTATTATTATTATTATTATTATTATTATTATTATTAATGCTGTCTCAGACAGCTGAGATCAAGCAGATCCCCAAAAGAAGCTGTCCTGAAGTGAGAGAGTGGCATGGACATATATACACTACCAAATGTAAAATAGATAGCTAGTGGGAAGCAGCCGCATAGCACAGGGAGATCAGCTCGGTGCTTTGTGACCACCTAGAGGGGTGGGCTAGGGAGGGTGGGAGAGAGACGCAAGAGGGAAGAGGTATGGGGATATATGTATATGTATAGCTGATTCACTCTGTTATAAAGCAGAAACTAACACACCACTGTAAAGCAATTATACTCCAACAAAAATGTAAAAAAAAAAAAAAAGAAGCTGTCCTGGAAGCAGCAGAGAGCAGCCTGGGAAGGCTTGAAGGGATTCAAGAGGACTGCAGGTCCCAACAAGTATAAGTACAAATACTCTTAGAATGAAAGGGATACTCTAAGTGAAAGATTAAAGAGCATGTCACTCTGGAACAGCAGAGATGAAACAGAGCTAAGATCATGCTATTAGGTCAGAGAAGCAAAGGAAGCATGACTGCACAGCACAGAGATACCATATTGAAGCACAATGTCCCTCAGGCAGCAAAGGAAAGCATCTTGAGTGACAAAGCCTAGAATTTCATCTTGTCCTTATCCCCACCCCTAACAAACCATCCTATAAATAGATGGTCCAGGAAAATCAAACCCAATCAATCATGCATAGCATAATTACCACAATATTTTTTTAAAGAATTTTTTGAAAGCATCAAAGCTTAGCAACAGCTTAAAAATACACTCAGAAAAATACTGCCATAGAGTAGATGAGCTTATAATCACAAATTTTACCATGATATTAAAAAAAAAATGAAACAATTATCTCCATAAAGGAAGACCACAAAATAAAAATGCAAGAATGCAGAGCAGAGGAGGGAGGGTAAAACAGGTGCTGGCAGAACTCTGGGGAAAAAATACAAGAAAAAAAAGTTAGAGAACGGAGTTTTTCTTTTTTTAAATGTAAGGAGCAAAGGGGAAAATAGAAACTGTGGAAAACCAAAAAGGAATATTAAATATAGAAATAAACTAATAAAATAAAATAGAAATAAAGTAAAAAATCTTAATTAGAGAGACAATAATAATTATAAAAGATAAATTTTATCTAAAAGATACATAAGTCAAAGGATATCCAACATATACATAATTGGAATCCTCCAGAAGGGAAAATAAAACAGAGCAAGGATTTTTAAATGATCGGTAACAAAACTTTCCTGAAATAAATGAAGACTTGTATCTACACATTCAAAAGGCATATCATGTATTACGAAAAGTTAGAACAACCAACATTGAGACATACCCTAATTAAAGCCATGGGAATTTTAAGATGAAAAAAATAATCCTCTGGATATTTAAGGACCCAGTCACTTACAATTTGTTTAAGTATGAAAAATGTTTTTATATAACATGTTTTTAAAAAAGTAATAAAATAAAAATTGATAGAAGAACATAGGAGGTAGAAAATAGGTGAGGACAAAAGAATATATTATAATACTGACAAAACAAAAGGTGGAAGTGAAAACATAATTAGCACACAAAAGTGACAACAAAAAAGACAACACTACAGTTGAGACAGGGAGACTATATAGAGAAAGGAGAGAACATAAGCTAATTTTTTACTGGGGACTGTAATTGGGATTATACCTTTGTACTGTATAAAAGAGCCTTTGTATGAGGTGACTATGGCTTTATATAATCCAAGAGAGTTAGATAAAATATTTATACAAAAATACAAAATATTTGTCAAAAATACAAACCTTCTCAAATATCAAAAGTAAATCACCATGTTAAAATAAACAAAGGGAAAACATAAAATAATATGACAGAAGAGAAACAAACATATCATTCATAGCCATAAAAAAAATGGGCTAAAGTTAACTACTAAAAGAAAGAGATTTTCATTTTGGATTTCATAGAGAAACTAATCTCTATTCTGCATAAAAGAGATACATCTAAAACAAATGATTTAGAAAGCTTGAAACAAAAGGACAGGCAAAGACTTTCCAGGCAAATGCAAAATTTTAAAAATGCAAGCTTACCTCTATTGACATAGACATGTACGAGTATATGAGATGGAAAGATGACATGATTACTTTGCTTTAAGAGCTATTCTAAGCCTTCTTGTAGCTTCTGGTTCCATCAGGTACTGCCTGTCCCTAGATGCTAAGCAGGAAAAAAAAAAAAAGGAAACCTTTCTGTTCCTCTGGGGATTAACTAACCTTAACTCCTCACTAAACTCATTTCTTGCTAAACACGTAAGCCACTGTATGTCCTTTGTCTCCAAGGGTTCTAGGCTACCTTTCAAAAATGGCAGCTATAATGCACATGAGTCCATTGTTTAACTCCTAACAACTGGGTTTCTTAAAATGATGAAACTATTATTTCAAAATGAGACAAAACCTCTATTTAAAGAGCTTTATATCACAATTGATATGTTCTATTTTTAACTCTGAAATATTAAGTACCATAAGAGGGTACTTGACCTTATCATTAATAAAGACATTTATTTGTTTGAGCACTCTCCTCATTAAACATGTAAGAGGATGCACATGTTATGCTAAAATAAACTATTATACACAAATAAATAAGGACAAAATTTGTACAATAAATTTCAAAGCAGTTAACATCACTGTGAAATACTTTATAACTAGCTAATAAACATTCTCCCTTAAAGTTATATATATTAAATTAACTAAACAGAGATGAGTCAAGTAGAGACAGTGAAGAGAGGCAAGAGAAATGGAGATAGGACAGAGATAGAGACAGATACCATGCCACAAATTCTCGGTGAGAGAAATGACAGCTTATTTTTAAAGTGATTCATGTCCATCATTTAAAAAAGTCGCAGTTCACAATTACATTAATTAAAAATACAGTCCTTCCTCCTCTAGGCCCCTTCACCCCACTTCCCATTCATCACAGGTGACCACTGTTAACGACGTGAGAGGCTTGCTTTCCAGGTTTTCTATCCAAATGCAAATACACTGCACAAATATGCACACATACATACACACAAACATACGGCACACACGTATATAAATACGTACTCATTTATTTACAGAAGAGGTTGTATTCCCACACCCTATATGTAACATCCGGCAAATCCATTTAACGACACGCTGTGCCTATGACTGCATGTGAATACACAGACTTACTTCATCCTTTCCCAGGGAACTGATTGTGGCTCTACTGTTACCAGACCATGTTGATGGATGCGTAAGTAGTTCTTGGTTGCTTAAAACGATGCAGTGAACACGTCTGTCTTTGTGCAATTGAGTGAGAATAGCTGTAGGCTAAATTCCCCAAAAGGAAATTACTATGTGCATTTACATTTTTGACAACTAGTCCAAATTTGCCCCTGACAACATTTCTCACTACAGTGTAGGAACTCTGACCCACACCTTCACCAACATTTAACCTTTGCTGTACTAATAGTAAAAAAGAATCCATTGTCCCTGCAACGTGCCATCTGACCATCTTCCGGTATTTCTATTAGTCATTGTGTTCCTTTTCTGTCAACTAGTTGTTCATACCCTTTGTCCACCTTTTCTATGAGGTTGCTGGCTCAATGCTTTTAAAAATAATCTGAGTATAAAAATTGGTCCTTTTATATATAAAATAGACAACCAACAAGGACCTACTGTACAGCACAGGGAACTTTACTCAATACTCTGTAATAACCTCTATGGGAAAAGAGTCTGAAAAGAATGTATCCATGTATATGTATAACTGAATCACTTTGCTGTACCCCTGAAACTAACACAACGTTGTAAATCAACTATACTCCAATATAAAACAAAACTTAAATTTAAAAAATAAAATAAAACAAAATCAAGATAAGTGCTGTAGGACCCTAAAAAGGATTGGCCCTTTGCCTGAGGTATTAGATATTGCAAATATTTCCCCCAGTCTCTTTTTTGTTATTTGCCTTTATTAATGATGTTATTCCCCAAATGCAACTTAAATTTTTTAATGTAATCAAACTATCAACCTTTCCTTTTATGGCTTCTGAATTTGATGATATATACAGAAGCATCACTCCCACTCTGAGCATATAACTAAATTATCCATGTTTTCTTCTAGTACCATGATACTTTCACTAAATGTTTGATCCTTCTGGAACTTATTTTGTTATAAAAAGTTATGTTGGGGGCTTCCCTGGTGGCACAGTGGTTGAGAGTCCGCCTGCCGATGCAGGGGATACGGGTTCATGCCCCGGTCCGGGAGGATCCCACGTGCCGCAGAGTGGCTGGGCCCGTGAGCCATGGCCGCTGAGCCTGCGTGTCCGGAGCCTGTGCTCCGCAACGGGAGAGGCAGCAGCAGTGAGAGGCCCACATACCGCAAAAAAAAGCTATGTTGGATTCCAGGCTATTTTTTTCCATACAGTCAACCAGTGAGTTGAGGTATATTTAAGGCAATAACATAGCATGTTTGCTGGTCAAGCAATGTTTGACTACAAATAAAGATGAAATTACTTTTATGCTCTCAGGTATTAATCTTACTTTTCGAAAATACTGATTGTATACTACAGTAATTTCGTAAGTTTTATAATATATGTTTAAGAAACATATTCTGCAATTTACAAATAAACAACATTCTGCATTACAGGAACATGAGAAAGGAATAATCTCCAAATTCTTTTCAGCAAGACAGACTCCTTAAAAAGTGAAACCAATGATATTCCACAAAAACATTTTTAAATGACTTTCTCAGTAGAGCTAAAATTGACTTTTTAGGGTTATATACCAGTTGAAACTGCTATACTCTTTTGCTTTATGAACAAACACTGCAATATTTTTATCCAAGTGGTAAACAGATGAGTATTCTGCCCCAGCTAACCCAAATCACAGAAATGGTGTAATTAAAGTGCATTATATGGCACCCAAAATTCATTCAAACAGGCAGGAGGAAATATATAAAGAATAACTGGAGTAGGACATCTTAGGGAGTTAAGTCAAGCTTATGGCAAAGACTGAATGATGAGTTAAAAGCAGCAATGCCTCTCAATCCTAAAGGTACTACTTTATCTCCTACCTTGCAAACTTGTCCCATTCAACTTCCGTCTAGAGTTTGGCTGTATCTGGTCTCTAGGACAATTCTTGTCCACTCTGTGCCCAGCACCTCCCTTTGCATCCTGGGGTGGCTGTCTTATCCTGTATGCTCTTGTCCCCTTGCCACCATGACAAGATTGAAACAGCTGGTAGACAAACAAGTAAAATTAATATCTACGATCCACCCCACCCTCCAATAACCCGATTCTCAGCACTGTTTTTTTTTTTTTTTTTTGCGGTACGCGGGACTCTCACTGTTGTGGCCTCTCCCATTGCAGAGCACAGGCTCCGGACGTGCAGGCTCAGCGGCCATGGCTCACGGGCCCAGCCGCTCCGCGGCATGTGGGATCCTCCCGGACCGGGGCACGAACCCGTGTCCCCTGCATCGGCAGGCGGACTCTCAACCACTGCGCCACCAGGGAAGCCCTCAGCACTTTTATACTACACCCATCTACAAGGAGTCTGCTGATCCCTGCTTCTATAATGTTCCCTATCTCCTGCCTTTCTTAAAATCTTCCATGCACATGATGAAGTTGTAAGCTCATCTGAACAGACAGCTCCTCCATCCTCTTAAGAGTAAAAATCACGTCCTTACAATAGCTTATAAGACCGTAATAGTAAGCCTCCTCCCCACCCAAACACACACAGCCATCTCTTGGCCTTCACGGGATGCGCATTTGCCACATTGAAAATATTCAGTTCTGTGACAGAAGACAAGAAATCAAATGAGATGGATGCAAATCATTAGATGTGTTAAGCATAGATAATTAAATTATTTCCCTGGGAGATATGTTAGATAAAGCAAGTAGAGCATATATGTGAACCTAGATAGAAAGAAATGGAAGAACCAAGTAAATAATAAATATTCATGACATGCTAAATATACAAGAGGCACAGGAAGCACTGAATATTCATGAATATACATGAGGTCATAAAGCACTCACTATCGGTGAGGTCCTACTTTAGCCACTTGTTGGTGACACCTGTGCAAAGCCCCACCTGCCCTCTGTCCTGGACATGCAAATAAAGCCCATAAGTGCTCCTCAGGCTAACGCCACAGCTCCTGACCAGGCTCTCTAATAAAGAAAGCTGTGCTGACTCCAGGCATCGTCTTCCTCACCCTCACCTGTGGTCCTCATAACCACACCATCAGCGGGGGAGACCGATGCGACACAGAGAGAAACAGGACAAAGGAACATTTGGTAACACAGAATTCAGGGGACATGGCCCTTCCCTTTGCTTGTACCCCAGCCTAAGCATGTCAATCCACTCCGTTTTCTTCCACTTGCTTCGAACTGTATGCTTTGGTTTAAATTGCTCCAATAAACGGTGTGATTTGTGTGTCTTAAATCTGTGAGTTTTCTGTCCCATGGCTAGGGGATAGCTTGCCTGGCTGTGTACTAGGAGGCTACCATTGCAAGGTTGGGTCCATACACGCGTGATTGACCACCCTGCTCTAGCCACACTGTTCTCCTTGCTTTCCCTTAAATTTTCCAAGCACATTCAACCTCAGCAGCTTTGTACTTCTTCCCGCTACATGAAACGCTATTCTACAGACAACTACAAGACTTGCTCCCTCGTTTCCTTTAGGTGTCTCTTCCCTGAAACTCCCGTATAAAATCATGTCATTTTCCAGCAACAATTCTCCAACACCAGCTGGGTCCTCCAATTCACTTCTGACACTCCCTGGAGTTAGTGCAAGCCCAGCAGGTTAAGGGTTCAGTCCCACACAACATCAGGTGCCGACCACAAATGGGGTCCCCAGGCTACCTGCAGAAGCCCAGTCAACTATAAATTTGGGAGTCCCTGCAATCTTCCTCCCCACAAGCTGGTTCAGTAATTTGCTAGAATGACTCACAGAACTTGGGAAAGCATTATACTTCTGATTACAGTTTTATCATAAAGAATAGAACTCAGGAACATCCAAACGGAAGAGATGCAAAGAACAAGATATGGGGGGCGGGGGACGGTCCAGAGGTTCCATCCCTCTCCAGGCACAGCGAAGTGTTCACCCACCCAGAGGCTCCCTGGGCCTCCTGTTGAAGAGTTTTTTTATTGAAATTTACTACATAAGTCATGATTTATCAAATCACTGGCCACTGTGATTGAACGTAATCTCTGGTCCTTCTTCCCTTGAAAGATTCCAACCCTCTAATCCCCCAGTTGGGTCCCCTGGTGAGCAGCCCCCATCCTGAAGCTAACTTGGGACCTGCCAAGAGTCATCTCGTGAGTGTAAATTCAGGTATAGTCAAAAGGGGCTCTTCATGAATAGCGAGACACTTCTATCACTTAGGAAATTCCAAGGGTTTTAGGAGCTCTGTGCCAGGAACTGGGACAAAACAAAAAAACTTCTATTTTTATTATACCACAAAAACAGACATTTCTTCTCCTCCCCGTTCTCGCTGCCCAACTTACCGTTTACCGGCACCTGACGTGCGATATATTCATTTGTGTATTTGTATACGGTCATGTCCTCCCACTAGGATGTAAACTCCATGAGGGTAGGATTTGATCTCTTTTCTTTACTGTTCTATCTCCAGCATCCAGAACAGCTTTTAGGCTAAAACAGGCGCTCAGTAAATATTTGTCACTTGAATGAGTGGACGTCACGTCAGGACAGAGCTGCCATCACCTCACCTCCTTTCTTTGAGAATCTGCTTTACCCACAGTAAAGCTGGAAAGAACAGTCCTGGGTTCTATATGACTCTGCCCTACCTCTCCCAAGTCTGGCCAGCCACATTTGGCCATGACAGGGACAGAAATCCATTGCGCCTGGCATAGGAATTTGGAGTGGGAACTGAAAGACTGAATCCATTAAATTATGGTGAAAAATGGGCCAGTGAAGTCCATAGCAGTCCCGAGTCACATTTAGTAACAGGAGCAGGGAAAGCCATAAGGAGATGGAAACAGTCAGTCTGTCAACAGAAGCACGAGAATGGGACAGCTGCACCAAAAGAAGCAGAGGTAAGAGATTATGTGACACTGGGGAGAGATTTAGGGGCTTTCTAAAAACCATCACTGTGACCTGCCAGTTCCCTTCCTATGCTTGGGTATTATGAGACTGACTCATCAGCTTTCGATAAACCCTCTTTGTAACTAAGCTGGGTTGAATGGTTCTTGGCCACAGAGCGCAGATGGTAGAGGTATAGGGCCGGTCCGAAGAAGCCACACCCAGGAGCCAGCTTAGCGATCTGTTCCCACCCCTGACCCCTCAGCCTCTGTTCCCTCAGCAAGGCAATTTATTCTAACCGCAGTACCCTCCTGGCTCACTGGACCCAATTGGGCCACTTTGATCCTCTCTCCTGGGAATCTGGAATTAGAACAGAGATGCCAGATCGTTCTGCCAGCAAGGCAAGCCACGTGTTTGGAGAATCACAGGTAGCCAGTGAGCAGCATGAGAAACAATGAGACGGGAAAGAAAGCAGAGAGAAAAGTCGTGATGAGAGACAGAGAGAGACTGGGGGCGGGAGGAGAGGGAAAGGGAGAGGCTGCCCAGGTGCCTGAAGACATCCCAGGTCCCAGTGTCCCAAGCCCCCTTGACGCCTGTACACACCTCCTACCCCTGCTCCCTTAAGACCTCTCTGCCCTACATTAAATTTGCCTATATTGCTTCAGTTAGCTTGAACAGGTTTGTGTTATTTACGGCTGACAAGTCCTTGACTAAGGCAAGGTAGCATGAGCAAGCAGAGGTCCACAGGTGAGCCTGCCAAGCATTCAGAGGAAGCCTCAGAGGCCCTCGGAGCCGCTGGCAAGGAGTGGGACAAAGTTAGACACGTGGCCTTCTGGGAGGATGACGCATTCGTATTCCGCACAAGTTCCTCGGTTTCCACCACCAGACAATGAAAGGGAAGTCCCTTGAGCTGACCCTGGGGATGCTGTTTGGTCACCCGCATGACTTGAGCCCGCCTCACCGGCCAGTCACAGGAACATTCCTGGGCCCCAGAGACTGTCACACCGGGTTTCCAGAAACTGCTCTGCCACAGCGCGAGGCCTCTCGAGACAGTAACCACTTACTGGCTGGCCTCCAATAGGCATCAGGGCTCCCCTGGGCTGGGGGCACTTTCTGCCTCCGATTCTGCCACTCACTGACTAGACAACCAACAGACTCCAGGCAAGGGGCAGAAATGAGTCACCCAAATGCCCCACCTCTGGGCACATCTGGCCATGCCGTCAGGGGGCCTCCTGGAGCTGCCTGCTGGGGACCTCTCCGGACTCATCCTGCTTCAGCCCCCGCGTGGGGGGCCTGGACCAGGAGACGGTCTGGTTCCCCAACTACTATCATAAAATCCATCATTTATTGTCTGTCCCTTTATCTTATCACCGAGGGGACAGTGGGGGTTTCCGGGTGGGCAGCAGACGCAAAGGCACCTGGGGATTTCTGAGGCTGAGCGTATCACACGGGAAGGTTTACGAGCTTTGGTTGCAGAGTCCCCAAAGCGAGTGCTCATCTGCGCATCAGATCTTTGCAGTCAGCAAAAGATCTGCTGGGGTCCGCTGTGCCCAGCTCTGCAGAGACACCCGGCTGATGCACAGAAGGCAGGGCCGTGCCACGCTACTGGAAGGGCTGTGAGCCCGGGGGTCTGAGCTTTCAGCCCCCGGGAAACACCGGGCCCTTAGGAGGTTAGGAGGCACTCACATGGTTCCCGAATGAATTCTGCCTCCCATGCTGTTCACTTTCAAAATTCCTTCTTTGGAAGGCATTTAGTCACTAGACCTGCTAGTGGAGCCCCAGCCCATCCCTCATCAAGCGAGGGAGTCCATCCTCCGAGGGTAAGCAGGTTAGCTTATCTACACTGGAGCCCAGGGAGGGTTGGTGGAGGGGAAAGAAATTCGGGCCACTCCTCTGTCTTCTTCCTTACCAAGCGCTCTGCTCTCTGCCAGGGGAGAGCAGGGTTGAGGCAAAGAGGATCATGCCCCACCCAGTACCGGGCTACCTAGGAGTTAACACCTACTCCTGCCCTTCCAGCAACCACAAGACTCTCTTCAGAACCAGAGAAGGCTCTTTCTCAACCTAAAGTCTTCAGTAACCCTAAGTCAAATGACCCCAGGCTCCAGCTTGGTTTCTCTTCCCCAAGGAATCTTCCTTGTTCTTGAAAGGGTAAGAGTCGCCCTCTGTCAGGGGGCTAAATGAGCACATAACTCCGCGCGCGCACGCGTGTGTGTGTGTTACGGGTGGCAGTGGCGACAGGCATCTTTTTTTCCACCAGTAGAGCCCTACTCAGCAGGTTTCTGAATCCCTTTGTCTCCTTCTGGATGTTCATTGTAGCCCATGACCTGAGGGCCTCACTACCCTAATTCTGCCCCTTCACCAGACTGTCTAGGGGAGAATCAGTTACTACTGAGTGTGCCTCTGAATTCTGCTTAAGTGCAAACAACTGCCTGCCTCCCCCCACCCCTCTGTCCCGTATAGACCCGCACCTCAGGAGAGCCGGAGAGGACGCCAGGAGAATTTACTAAATCCCACTGGCCTCAAGGGAAGGTTCATTCCCAGACAACAAAACATTCGCCTCCGCCTTCGTTTCCCTTCACAGAACACTGGTTCTAAGCCATGATCCCCCGCTGTCCCCCTGCATGATCCAGGGGCCCGTTCTCACCCTTCTTAGCCTGAGAAGGTCCTGACAATCTCATCTTCTTGTCCATGATGATTTAGGAGTGAGTATGTGACCCAGTTCTGGCCAAGGAGACGTGACGGGGTATGTTCCAGAGGTGTCCAAGAAACGTTTCTTCCCTCCTAAGAGAGACGCAGACTCAGTCCTGTCCCCTGGACGGGGCTCCTGGAACTCTCGTGGCCATAACAGGAGGGATAAAGGAGGACAAAGCAGGGCTTCCCTGTTGGCGCAGTGGTTGAGAGTCCGCCTGCCGATGCAGGCAACATGGGTTCGTGCCCCGGTCCGGGAAGATCCCACATGCCGCGGAGCGGCTGGGCCCGTGAGCCATGGCCGCGGTGAGAGGCCCGCGTACCGCAAAAAAAAAAAAAAAAAAAAAAAAAAAAAAATGAGGACAAAGCAGAGAGTGTTGCAGAGAAGCAGAACTAGTGGCACAGAAGGCTGTGCCTGGAGCTCACCCTGCTCTCTGCCTCACGTTATGGAAGAAAACGCATTTCCTTGTGGTTTAAGGCAGTCTGAGCCACAGTTTCTGTTCCACACAGCTGCAAATATCCAGGTCTACAACCACCCTGCTAGAGATGCCCTCCTCTCCATGATCGTGCCAAGAGGTCAACCCTGCTAGGCTGGGGACTGTACCCCTCTTCCACCTGCCAATAACCAGGCTAGAAACAGACCCCGCAAAATTCGGGATCTGATCTAGAACGAGGGGGTGGGTGGTTGGACTACCTTCCCTGGAGAGTGATAGGGAGATGGGACCACCTTCTGTGTCCAACCTACACTCCTTTAATGATTGCATGGTGCCCAGGATGCCTTGAGCCCCTGCCCCCTGCCACCCTTATTAGGAAGAATTTTTGAATCAAATAGCATATCCTGCCCCCAGCATATACCATCTGGAACAAAGGCCTGCTGAGGCCAAGAAAAATCTAGGCCATTTCGTGTTTTTAGGCTCCCACTACATTAAAATAAAGAAGTAGGGCTTCCCTGGTGGTGCAGTGGTTGAGAGTCCGCCTGCCAATGCAGGGGACACAGGTTCGTGCCCCAGTCCGGGAAGATCCCACATGCCGCAGAGCAGTTGGGCCCGTCAGCCATGGCCGCTGAGCCTGCGCGTCTGGAGCCTGTGCTCCGCAACAGGAGAGGCCACAGCAGTGAGAGGCCCGCTACCACAAAAAAATAAAAATAAATAAAGAAGTAATTCCAATACAAGAAATCAGTATAGTTTAAATGTTTACATTCTGCATATGTTAAGTATGTTTCCCATATCCCCTCCTCCCACTTCAGTGTACATAAAATGCTCTAGAAAAGGATCTGGTTATGGAAAATGAATTTAAAGCTGTGGTTTGAAGGTCTTCCTTTTCTCATCTTTTCAGAAGCCCTCTGGGACAGTAAGTATAACATCATTTGGAGCTGATCAAAGGTCTGAATTGGAGATCCTTTGTCAGACTCCCTGATGGTCTCTTCCAGAATCACAAAGGCATCAGCTTTTCCCGGTAACCGGACACCCAAGCACCCATTCCCACCAAGCCTCACTCTTGAATTCTGAGCTTTTAATTATCCAGTGTAGGTGGCAGAGGATTAAAGGTGGCAAGGACCACCACGACAGCCAGAAAAAAAGTAAAAATTTTGGCAACTTCTGCCGGCAATGTGCTGAGGCCCCTCCGGGCTTCCAGGTTCCGGGTCTGGGTTGCCACCCAGCTCCTGAAAGACTCTACAGGGCTTTGTCTCATAAAAACTAGAGACAAAGGCTATGTTTCCCTCACTGGCCCCTCTGAGAGTAATACATACCTCAGAAAAGGAAAACGCTGGCTAGCTTTTGTTAATTACCTAGGGAGTTTAGGATCCCTTTTCTGAAGCAGCAGAGCACAGTGGTCATGAAGCCAGACCATCACTTACATGGCGGCATGAACTCAGACAAAGTACTTTACCTCTGTGCCTCAGTTTTCTCAACTCTAAAGGGGAATAGTAGTTGGGTCGTTACATGCATTAAGTGAATTGTTTTATGTGATGTGTTTAAGAACAATGTCTAGTGCACAGTAAATCCTATGTAATTATTTATTGTGTTCCGATTACTACCCAGGCAGAAAGGAACTTGTGTTGGGTGGATGGCAGGCAGAACAATGACCTCTCACAGAGGTCTACTTCCTAATCCCTAGAACCCATGAATATGTTGAGTTACATGGCAAAGGGAAATGCAGATTGCAAACGGAATTAAGATTGCTAATCCACTGACCTGACCTTGAAATGAGCATATTATCCTGGATTATCTGGTGGACCCAATCTAATCAAGGATCCTTATAAGACGGAGCAGGAGAGGAAGCAGAGCTGTGATGACAAAGTTAAAAACAAAACAAAACAAAAAGAGCACCTCCATAAATCAGTGGAAAGATGAGGCAATAAGTAATGATTCTGGTGCCCCAACTTTTCTGACTAAAGGAATAATGGTTGCTTTAAAACACTGAAGGTAAATAAAATAACTTTCAAGTTTTCTAATAACGGAAAGCATAGTGCCATGTTAAGTCTTCTGGCTTGAAAATGAGGGGCTTCTGATGCCCTTGAAAGATACAAGGTCATTGATTCCATCCCTCAAGAGCTCAGTTTCTTGGAGGGATGTGAAACTGGCTTTATTTTGTATGTTAACTTTGATCCACTTTCAGTAGCTGCCCGGAGAGCTGAGCTGAAAAGATGGTGAGGTCTCACCCACACATAGCTGGAGAGCCGCAATGATTAGCCATTTCTGCTATAAACTCAGGCAAGGAGTTTCGTCCCACCTGCATGCACCTACTCGAAATTCCATGAGGAGTCAGAATGACCACAGACGGGCCAGGGCCATACACCTGACCAGACCATAAACTTGGACTCTGAACTGGCCCACATTCATGGGCATCATCAGTGTCTTGTATTCATGATGGCCCTGGAGAGCTTTATTTCCTCTCAATTTCCAGGTCTGTCCTGTTTCCTTTCATTTTATTTTCACATGTCTAAGTTAAAAAAAAAAAATCTTCACAGGAATGTATAGTGCATCTGAGAAGCTTCCAAAGTTTATTCCTGTACATGAATCGAATGGCACTACCTGTGGGAAGGAAAAAATCCCAGCACCTACTGGAAAGTCTTCACACTGGGGAAAAAATAATACGTATTTTAGAGAGCTAGTGTGAGGATTTTTAACAACATACGTAAAGTGTATTTTGCTAACTGATGTGCTGTGAGTCAAATTCAGCCCTCAGACGTGGTTTTTAGACTGAATTTTCAACCTATAAAAACTATTAATTATTAGGTTAAAATCTAGATCATCCAACTCTCTTTAAAAAGATCTGGTCCAACTTCATCCATGTTGGTCAAATGAGCATCCCCCATTACATTTTCATGGGTTCACCAGGCACCACTGATGCCTTTTATATCTTCTAAAGCAACAAAAAACAAGAAAATGCACCAGTCTATCTGTGGGCCAGGGGCTAGGCAGGAGATCTGAATTTCATGACCAGCTGACTGTCACAACTTGGGCTAGGGGTGGGGGTGGAGGGTGTGCTTAGAAACTGCTAGGGACAACTGGTGGGTAGAGGTAGTTCAACATCCTATACGATAAACAGGACAGCCCCCTACTCCCATCGCCCAGCACAGACTTTTCCCGTCCAAAATGTCCACGGTGCCAAGGCTGGGAACCCCTGCTTTAGAGAGTGATTTTGTTAAAAAATAAAAAAGAAACCACAACGGAGGAACTGCTAATAGTGGGTTTCACTCTGTTTTCTCTCCTAAAGTTAACTGAAAGCAAACAACATTTATGACTCAAGCTTTTGCAGGAAGCAGGGGATGGACGACTGTGGTTAGTGACAAAAAAACAGTAATAAATGGCTTTGCCTGTCTTGTCTCTTTTTCAGAGTCAGGGAGGGAATGAAATGACCAGTAATTATCATTTAAACCGCTGTTTTATCCTCTATCAATCAGAGCTATTCATTCTGGTTACTCTCAGACCCTTGGGCTGAAACCACACTAAATCAGGGTCAAGGCCAGGGTGAATATATAAGGCCAGTCTTTTCATTCTGTAAGTGCTAATGACCTGGGCTGAACATCAATGGCAAGTTTCCATGAAAAAGCCATCTGAGATCCTAATCTAGGAACAAACGGTTCTATACACGGAGCCTATTACCTTGTTTTTAATATTCTGTATTCGCTGGGACCACAGCTGTAAACAACTCTTCAGTCTCATTTCTCCATGAAGTTAATTTGCACTGTGTCAGCACTGCAGGCTTTTTGCATATGTTCAGGACAAGCTGATATGAGCAGGCCTGGAATGAATAATGTTTAGTAAAATCAATAAACCCTATTATTAGTCACTAAGGGGACTGATTTTATGTCTATAAAAGTAAAACAATTAGAACCGTATTAATGGCAGATTCATCATAGTAATATAATGGAGCCAAGTAGGCTTGTCTTCTGGGAATCTTTAATTTACCATTCAGTACTGACTATGTACTCAGCCAGAGAAATGGCACACATAATATAAACAAGCTCTGGCCTTTGGCAATTCATGTTGTCATCAGCAGAGACAACACTGTAACAGTAAGGGGAAGAAACAAAACTTCATTCAGTGATTAATGGAAACCAGTCATGAATAATGTTCCAGTAAGAACCTGGAGGGAGAGCCTATTCTAATTGCATTCTGCTTTCGGTCATATATCTCTTTGTATCTATCAGCACTCCTGTTTACTACAGTAGCAGAGTTAAGCACGGTCTGATGCCCATATTTATACTCTACCTATTTAGGCACCTAACTAGAAGTAATTAAAAGCCTGGTGCGTAATAAGCATATATCTAGGTGCGTAATAAGCATATATCTAATCATTGTGCAGCTCAGGCGAGATTGGCTTCCCTATGATTTTTTAAAATACTTATTACTAAAGGCAGGAAAATCATCAGGAATCCACAGTATCCCCCAGCCACCACCAGGAACGTGATAACATGGCTGGTGAAGATGTAAATTGACCTTAGTTCTGGTCCTGTGTTTCGACGCTGAATTGTTTAGTCAGTTCTAGAACTGGAGCAGCACATAGGCAACCAAATGTCATACTTTAAACAGTATTCTGAACAGAGGAAACATACTTGTTTAACTGGTATAAGACAAATTACATCAGGTCTTCAAAGACACATCAAGACATGGTCTAAGAACTGAAAATATGTGATAACTTTAAAAAGTGATGAAAAATAGGTGAAATACGCTGACGTGTAGCTAACACCATAAACAATGTTAGACAAAAGTCATAAGAAAAGCCGCTTTCAGGTGGCTTCCAAAAGTAGAGGAAGTATTTTTGATTGCAATTATCTATTCACTTGTGAAGCAAAGGCCCCCAAGTAGGAAAACTAACCAAATTATACCAAGACAAATTCTGTCAACTTAAAGAACCGTCTTAGGAAAAACCAAGGGGGTAGAACTCTTATTAGTAGTTATAGTAAAATCATTAAAACTTACAGCTGGGATAAAGCATCAACCAGTCCAAACACATGACACACACCCCAACTCTAGGGCTTTGGCTCTGCTTTTGCATCTCACTGCAATGTTCCCCCCACCAGATATGTGCATGACTGCTTCCTCATCTCCGTGAGTGAGGCCTTTCCTGATCACTCTAGCTGTACTGGGTTGGCCAAAAAGTTCCTTCGGCTTTTAAGTAAAAATAAATAAATTGTCACCAAGAACTTTATTGAACAACATATTCACCGTTTTGTTCCACTATCTTCTGCCATTTTTCAGACAACTTCATAATTCCATCTTCCCAAAATTTTTTACCTTTTTGAGCAAAGAACTCTTCCAGGTGCCTTTTACAGTCTTCCAGGGAATTGAAATTTTTCCCATTAAGAGAATTTTGTAAAGATCGAAATAAATGGAAATCCAAAGGGGCAGGGCTTCCCTGGTGGCGCAGTGGTTGAGAGTCCGCCTGCCGATGCAGGGGACACGGGTTCGTGCCCCGGTCCGGGGAGATCCCACATGCCGCGGAGCGGCTGGGCCCGTGAGCCGTGGCCGCTGAGCCCGCGCGTCCGGAGCCTGTGCTCCGCAACGGGAGAGGCCACAACAGTGAGAGGCCCGCGTACCGCAAAAACAAAAACAAAAACAAAGGTGCAATGTCTGGTGAATATGGGGGATGAATCAGAACCTCCCAGCCAAGCTGTAACAGTGTTTGCCTGGTCATCGAAGAAACATGTGGCCTTCAGTTATCCTGGCAGAAGATTATGCATTTTCTGTTGACTAATTCTGGATGCGTTTCATCAAGTGCTGCTTTCTGTTGGTCTAAGTGGGAGCAGTGCTTGTTGGAATTAATGGTTTGGTTTTCTGGAAGGAGCTCATAATAGAGAACTCCCTTCCAATCCCACCAAATACACAACATCACCGTCTTTGGATGAAGACCGGCCTCTGGTGTGGTTGGTGGTGGTTCATTTCGCTTGCCCCACGATCTCTTCCGTTCCACGTTACTGTACAGTATCCACTTTTCATCGTCCGTCACAATTTGTTTTAAGAACGGAACATTTTCGTTACGTTTGAGAATCGCGTGCGGAAATAGTCAAGAAGGTTTTTTTCTCGCTTAACTTAATGTGGAACCCAAACATCAAGCGATTAACATAACCAGGCTGGTGCAAATGATTTTCAGCGTTTGATTTGGACGTTTTGAGTATGTTGGTTATATCCTGGGTGGTATAATGTTGATTGTTCTCAATTAATGTCTCGATTTGATCGCCATCAACTTCAACTGGTCTACCTGACCGTGGAGCATTGCCCAAAGAGAAGTCTCCAGCATGAAACTTTGCAAACTACTTTTAACACGTTCGATCAGTCACAGCACCTTCTCCACGAATCGTTTTTTGTGATTCAGTTGTGTTTTTTACCTTTCTTGAAATAATAAAGCATAATATGCCGAAAATGTTGTTTTTCTTCCATCTTCAATATTAGAATGGCTACACAAAAATTCACCAGGTTTGATAAGGTTTTTTTTTAATGCACGCTAATATGACAGCTGTCACAATACAATCTAACAAAACTGTTTCGAATGAAGTTAAAGACAACTAAGCGCTACTTACTAGAGCCATCTTACAGGAAAAAACCGAATGAACCTTTTGGCCAACCCAATAGTTACAAACACCCACACATCCCTCATGCCCACTCCCAGACTTTATTTTTCTCCGGGGCATTTATCAACCATCTAACATACTCCACATAGTACTTACATATTTTATTATGCTTACCCCACCTACTAGAAAATGCAAACTCTATGAGGACAGGAATTTTTGTCTGCTTTGTTCATGGCTATATCCCAGCACATGTACAGTGCCTGGGATAAAGCAGGTGCTCAGAAAGTACTTGCTGGGAAGGAGGGAGAAAGGGAGGGAAAAAGGGAAGCAAGGAAAAGGAAAAACAGTGAGAAAGCAGTTAATTCCGTATGTTCGGCATAACATATGCTAGTAAAACAATTTAATGACAAGTCAAGTTTTCACACATTTTACCTACTGTCCACACGTCACAAGCCTGACATCTTTGGAATATCATTCCATACCACAGAAACCTGTATGTATCAATTTGTAGTGATATTATACTCTGTATTTGAGTAAATACCCAATAAAGATACATATATCCACTGGATTCTATCCACTTATTTGGTTGTTAAACCTGGGTGTCATATAAGAAAAGTCAGTATTTCTGTACTGTATCTTATGCAATGGACATTCATAATATTAAGGAACCTTTCTTTGGGAATTAGAAATACTATCAGCCAGCTAGAAATAACATGAGACAGACAAGAAGCCATTATATATATTAAAAAAAAAAAACCTTTTTAATTCTGATTGCCAAATTATTTAAGGCAGGTATAAAAAAGGAAAGCATTCAATATACATTTTACATAAAATAAACTAGATTACAGCATAAAACAAGTAACCAGGCAATGGCGTTAAAGTCTCTCTCTTCTAAAACTGGATAATTGTAAACATTAAAAAAAAAAAAAAAAAGGACTGCAGGACTATTCAAGTAATAGAACAATCACAGATGTCTCTGGTATGCAGGCTATTGGGTTATTTGCCATTCAAGATTATCAAAAATGACACCTCATTATTCACAGATGCTCATTATTTCCCCGTTTTAATCTTTACATTATATACAACACAGTTTTTGTGGTACTGGCAACCCCATGCCTTCCAAAAGTATTTTTTCCACAATACACAAGTACAAACAGTGACTACAGGAACATTTTACACTGATGCATCGTAACAGGGGCCACCAAACAGACATCTAAATTGTACCCAAGTGTCGTCATCACAGTTAGCCTTTCTGAGGGGCTTACGGGAAATATATGAAGGATACGCAAGGTTCAGGCACACTGATACATAACATTATTTATTTACAATTGAAAAGCAAAAGGAAAAGAAAGTAAGCAGCCTTCCGTGGCTAACACTTCTCAATTTGACAAGCACATCTTTTATCTCCTTTACTGAGCAGTTTGCGACCCGGCAGCAGACCCTGTGTGTGCGAGCCTGGTTACTGATACAAAAAGTATAGAATATATATGTGTATGTGTGTGTGCGTGTGTGTGTGTGTGTGTGTGTGCGTGCGTGTGCGTGTATATACATATATGTATACGTATATATATATATATATATATATAAAAAACAGAAGTTTAATTACAGCAACATTTGTTACTCTCTGATAAAATCTGTAATTTACAAAAATGAAATGACTGGTTTTTGCCTGCCATTAAGGCATTTCAAATTAACACCATGGAACTGATGTCTGTATAAAGCGCTTCCCCATGTGATCCAGTCACATGACAACGTACATTTCCAATCTTGTTATTCTCTGCAAGAGAAAAGAAAACCTTAGCAGAGGGGTTCCATCCACATTTGACACTGAAAATATGAAAACTGTAAGACCAACAGACATTTTAATTCTATTCAGTCAATGGAACTCAATTCCATAGAAAGTGAATGAACACAAGGGTAATGACAGACAACGTGAAAAATAAATTATTTTCCTTTTTAACACAACTTGAGGGGTAATTGAAAATATCAAAGAACAAACATTACCTTTAGCACTATGGAAATACATTCCTCCATTTGCAACTTCATTTTTAAACATAATAAAACAAAGGGAGTCATGGTGAATTATTTTAACAAAGCAGTGAAGACAACCTAAGAAAGTTTCAACCGTTTAAGACACAGGTCAGTTAATCACTAACGTACATTACAGCTATAAGAATGGAATAGAAGTTGCATGTGAAGCATAGTGGTAAAATAAGCACATTCACTCCAATATCAAACCCTTAGGAGCTAAGTGTTTGGTCTAAAAAGCCTACACTTGCTTCCTCCCACCATTAAGATGTCTCTACCTAGAAAACTGATTCAAAACATAGAGGCTCTTTACCTTCTTTGTGCAGGAAACATTCCTGATGCAGATGCCTGGGCAGCCACCTGCTGAGAGGCAACGAGGGCAGCAGAGGTCAAGCCTAATGGGGAAAAAATGCAGGGTTTCTGTGACTTTCAGAAATGTAAAAAAAGTAGATGCAGGCCCAATGGTGAAAGGCTGCAGACCCCGTGAGTAGCCATCTGTCCTTTCAACACACACATATGAAACGTTTCATGCATCGAGGACAGACTACAAACTGCTCGGTCTAACCAGTACCCATCCCTTCAGTGAATACTCCGCGGTTTTCTTAATAGCTATTCAAAGTGAATACAGCATTCCATCTCTCTGGCTCTGCGTGGTGCTAAATGGTTTGCACGCATTCCTGAATAGGAAGCTCAGGAGGAATGACAAGTACCAGGTAACAACAGGAATCAAAAGTCACAGTGAATTATAGAAGCGACATTCTATTTGCTCAGAATACAATACTTTCATAATAACTTTTACCACTTTAACGTTTTCCCCAGTGATTGAACACCAATGTATCCCATAAGGTACATGGAATCACTGAATTGAACTTAGAAATAGTCTTAACTTTTACCCTGCAAGAGAAAGGGAGCAGTAAGAGAATGTAATAGCTCCAAATGGCAAGAAGTTGCCTAACAGAAAATTCTTTAGAAAACCATCCCGGAAAAAAATAGAGGAAACAGATGTAAACTTCGTGAAGATGACTCTCTCCTTCTATGTCCTCTATGGTCTCTTTTAACACCACTATTTGACACCAAGTAACATGAGCTGAATGAATTTAAATGACCCCTTCACGTGGGGATAGCGCTTCCTACTTTTGGAAGTACCTTCAAACATATTATTGTTTGTTATTATTGTTTTCAGACAGCAGAGTAAGAGGCAACTTGGCAAGCACTGCAGACCAAATTGTGTCCTTCCAAAATTCCTATGTGGAAGCCTTAACCCCCCAACGTGACTGTGTTTGGAGATAGGACCTATAAGGAGGTAATTAAGGTTAAATGAGGTCCTATAGGTAGGGCCCCGAACCAACAGGATTAGTGTCCCTATAAGAAGAGATACGAGAGAGTAACTCTCTTCCCCGCCGCGGCCCCCCAGCTCTCCCCATTCACAAAGAGGTCACAGGAGCACACAGCAAGACGGCGTCCGTCCACAAGCTGGGAGGAGAGCTCTCACCAGAAACCAACCATGCTGGCATCCTGATCTCAGACTATAAGCCTCCAGAACTATGAACAGAAATACATTTCTGTTGTTTAAAGCCATAAAAACTGTGGTATTTTGTTATGACAGCCAAAGCTAAGACAGCAAGATCCTAGCAAGTGATCTGCTGGTAAAGACGGTGCCACTCCCCCGCCCCTGCCATGAGGTGACAGAGCTAGGACAAATGCTCAACTAAAACATCACAAACTGAAGGTTCCTCACGTCAGTTGCTGTGACTCTTTAAAAATGTTTCTCCTCTTTACTGAAAGGGTCCCAGGAGTGAAGGGCTGGAAGAGTCCCTGGATTAGGTTATAAAAAATGTTGAGCTTGATTACGTGACTCCCATTACTTCCACGGGAAAAAGAGCAATCTCAAGGCCTGCAGAGATCAGGGCTAGTCGTTTCACCAAAGCCTCCCACCAACCCTCCCTGTCTGCACCAATTTCCCCGCAGCAGCTATCTGATCTTCTGATTGTTATATTCAGTGCCCCAGACACTGGCCACCACCGATAACATCAACAAGTGACAATTATTAAGTGGTAGCCATTTCACTTCCTAACAGAAA